>NC_142024.1:5402500-5650000 GCF_049901735.1 Notechis scutatus | reverse complement strand
CAGGAAACCCTACACCATTTCAGACCAGTGGTAGTCCAATCTCTTTCTTAAGTTTGCTGAGTTCTTCATTTCTGGTGGGTTATTCTTGTTTGATTAAGGCCAGTCAACTGGCTTCCTCTGCAGAAGGAGAAATCGAGATTCCTTTTGAAAAGTGATTCGGTTTTCCCAGATTCGGTGAAGTTGCGCACAACTTCTGTGTGTGCGACACTACAAGCCTCTCCTTGAAGATAGGAGCCTTCTACAACCAGATGTGGGGCCTCACAGCTGCCTTACTCCCCAGGAAGGCCGAACTAACCTCTCTCTGTATAAAAGCGAAATACCACTCATGCATCATCACAAAATCTCCAGAACTATAAAGCCTACCAACTTGAAATTTAGCCCGTATGTTCCTCTTAGGTGCTCACTAAGAAAGGATTTTTCAAAATGACCATCAGAGCCATTAATATTTCCTATATTATTATTATTATTAACACGCTCTGATGCTAAGGAGTTCTACTCCCCCTCCCCACCTGAAAAAAAATCTCTTCCAAAGGCAAAACGCAAGCGGAGGAGAGGAGTTTCCGTTTCAGTTTCACAGCACCAAGCAGCTTTAGTACAGAACAGTTGAGCTAAGCCGTGCCCAGGCTCCTTGCTGTCTCCTTCTTGCTCACACAGCAAATACTGCTTCAGTTTCCAAACAGACCTCAACTCTCTCCCACACTGACAGGACACTAGCCAGATGAATCCCGATGGATGGTGGTAGGCAGAGGCAGAATTTTTTTCCCCCTTTTTTCTCCTCCCCAAAAACTAAGCCGGACGACATAGTTTCGTAGCAAAGCATGGGTATCGAGCTAATAAAAATTAAAATCAACCCCAGGCTGCTTTATAAAAAAAAAAGCCATGATAATAAAAGGCTAATTTTTTTTCCAAATCAGAATATATATATATAGAAAGAGAGAGATGGCGTTGCTTTCTTTCGGTAAAAAGGACACCTTCATCTCTTGTGTTTTTCAGTATGCAAATGTATTTAAATCCAGCCAGTTCAAAGCCAAACAGTTAATTAAAAGATTGACCCTCCTAGGAAATTATAGCAGGGCTTCTTCCTTGTCCAGCAGGCCTCCTCTTTCCCCGCTCTTTGTCCCGCCCGTTATCTGCCCGATCAGTCGGGGCCTTTATGCTTCAGCCCGAGGAGGAAGAAGCGTGCGTCCTTGTCGCCCCATTCAAAGACAAGCCAGGAACGAAGATTTCCTGCCCGCTTGCGGAAGGATTGGAAGGGGGTCTTTAAAATGGGGAGGAGGAGGGGGGGACTCTGGACCAAGGGGGCAGAGGCTGCTTTGCAGGCCGGAGCGGAGGGGTTGGGGGTTGGGAAGGTCCAGGTTGGGCGGAGGAAGGGCCTGAACCACTGGAGGGG
The DNA here is from genome assembly GCF_049901735.1 of Notechis scutatus. NCBI lineage: Eukaryota > Metazoa > Chordata > Lepidosauria > Squamata > Elapidae > Notechis > Notechis scutatus. The sequence goes on along the minus strand of NC_142024.1, from coordinate 5,648,610 downwards.
GGGGAGGGTATCCAGGGTGCAAGGGCCCGCAGAGCAAGTGCTTGCAGAGTTTCAGGCTTCCTCTTCTCCTTTGGCAGGTTTGGCACTAAGGATTTCTGCGACGCCCAGTGCGACTTCCTTCACAAGGTGCATTTCCACTGCGTGGTGGAAGAGTGCGGTGCGCTCTTCAGCACCGTGGATGGAGCTGTGAAGCACGCCAAGTAAGTCCCAGGCATCGCTTCCCTTTAAAGAGTTAAAGTCTACAAGTCATAAAGTTGCCAAGTTTGGGGACCCCGGTGTAGATCCAGGAGTTTTGGGCAGCCCCCTAAATTGGCAGGTGAAGCTGAAGCTCCCTGAGATGAATGTCACCCTGTATGTCATAAAGGCGTTTTTTAATTTCTGTGAAGCTGCCCAGAATCAGTCTTAGGAATTCGCCAGAAGCACCCCTGTTTAGAAACAAGCAGGAGACCACTAAGCGATGCCTAAACAGGGCGACTGAATGAGCTGCTCTAGCTGTCCGCGTCTATGGCTGATGAATCTCTCTCTCCCTCTCCGTCTCTCTCTCTCTCTCTCCTCACTCTTCTCTGTAGTTTCCATTTCCGAACAGAAGGAGGCGCCGCGAAGGGAACCTCCGAGCACACCTTCCCGACTCCGGCAGAGAACAAGACCTCCATCCCCCCTTCCTCTCCATCCGCCACGTCCGCCATTCTGGCCTCGGCCACGGAGGGGCCCACCGCGTGTCCGGCTAGCGTGCCGTCCGCTCCCACGCTCCTGGCCTGGAAACAGCTGGCTTCTACCATGTCTCAGCTTCCCGTCTCGGGGCCCGGGCTGGCCACCTCCCCGATGGCCACCACTTCCCTGGAGAACGCCAAGCCACAGGTCAAGCCAGGCTTCCTCCAGTTCCAAGAGAAGTGAGTGGCTCTTTTGGACGGACGATGTTGGGATCCAGGGGTTGGTGACCTGGGCTCGAGGTGTCCAAGGGAGGCTCTTTGGCCACTGGGATGCCCCCAACTGGCTAGGGTGCTCCGGGAGGGGAAGCCGGCAACCGTCTGTTCTGACCCAGCTCCCCAAACACGACAAACCCTCTGAAGTGAACTCAAAAGATTCCTTTATTAGGAGTGGCGGCAAAAAATTTATCTCTCAGGATAACAAGTCTGTCCATCCGGAAGATAAATAATTGTCTCCCACATCTATTCATCTCTGCCCCCTGCCTTTTATCCCCAGAGTCTGGTGGGGCTTCACTAGCGGCGGTAGCTATTCCTTCCCAAGGACCGGCCCATTGATTTCCACTGCTCTCCTCTCCTCTCCACTGCCTTCTGTGCATCCGCAGTCAGGCACTGGACCCGGCTGTTCCTCCTCTTCCTCATCAGCCACCTCCAGGCCTGGGAGTCTCCATCTGAGGGCTGACGCCATCTGAGGGCTGACGCCCAGGCCCCGCCTTTGTCTCTCTGCCAGCTCCATTCCCTCTTCCCCCTCAGGGCTCCCAGGTTGCCTTGATGGTGACCCCACGCCTCCTCCTCCTCCTCCTCCTCCTCTGATTTGTCTGCTGGAGGAGCCACCAGCCGACAGGCCACAACACCGTGCCTGTTAGCCTCGAAGGGCTCATTTTGGGTCTCTCCTCCAGCGATCCTTGCCTGGCCACGGACTGCAAGTATGCCAACAAATTCCACTTCCACTGTCTCTTTGGGAACTGCAAATACGTGTGCAAAACCTCGGGGAAGGCCGAGTCCCACTGCCTCGACCACATCAACCCCAACAACAACCTGGTGAACGTGCGCGATCAGTTCGCTTATTACTCCCTGCAGTGTCTCTGCCCAAACCAGGTAAGACCCCCACGGAGGGTCCCGGGAGAGAGAGAACAGGAGGGGCTGGGATGCAGGATCTCCTGGAACACGGGGGCCTGGAAATGGGGGAGGGGCTTATCTCACAAGCCTGACCCTCCCTCCCTCCCTCCCTCTCCTGCCTGCAGCACTGTGAGTTCCGCATGCGGGGGCATTACCACTGCCTTCGCCCCGGCTGCTTCTTCGTGACCAACATCACCACCAAGCTGCCGTGGCACGTGAAGAAGCACGAGAAGGCTGAGCGGAGAGCCGCCAACGGTTTCAAGTACTTCACCAAGCGGGAAGAATGCGGCAGGCTGGGTAAGCGGACGGGACGGGACGGGACGGGACAGACACACATCGATGAGCCACCGCTCGCTCGCTCGCCTTCCCTTCCAGCTTTCCTTCACGCAGCTTAAGCAGGCCCGCTGGGTTTCCCCCGCCCCAACTTCTCTCTGTCAGGTTGCAAGCAATGCAGTCGTCATAAAACAAACTCGATTCCTCAAAGGATTCATTGTATTCTAGTTTAGCCTGAATTTAGTTTGGTGGTGGAATCGTACGAGTTCAGCCGGACGCTCGTTTTATTCAACTTGAAGTCGTCCCTTGGATCAGCTGCTCCTCCTCCTTCCCCGATAAGCAGCTGGAGCTCAAATATTAAGTATCCCGGGCTGTGACGCCGGGCAAGGCCGAGCCCACCAGCCTGTCTTTCCTTCTCCTGGACTGGGGCACAAACCCTTTCTTGGACCCCGTTGGCCGTCGCATCCCGAGGATGGAGAAGAGAAAAGTAGGAAACCACTCCGCCGTTCTTTGCTAGTCCTTTGTGCCAAGAGCCCGGTTTTCACAGCGAGGCTCACCCGGGACATCCTAGAATAGAAATATATTGTTGTCCCAGGATTCCCCAGGTGGCCCCGCCTTCAGCTTGGGCCTCTGCTGGCAGTGAGGGCGACCCTGCCTCTTCTGAATGCCAACTCCCTGGCGAAGCAGAGGCACATCAAAGCGCCCAGCATTGCATAGAGGCAGCGGGTGTGGCTGGCAGCTGCGTTGGCCAGTCATAAAGGTGGGGCCAGGCCTCCCCCTCCTGCCCCAGTTCACTGCAAGTTTTCTCCTGCAAGAGAAAAGGAGACAGCTCGTCAGGGGAGGCTCAGAGGGACCCCAAATCTTCCTTTCACCTGCCACTTCTAGATACCGCAGGGTTCTGGAAGGATGGGGTGCCCTTCGCATGCCTGGCATCCTTGCCCCCCTTCTAAACCCCACTCAAGGCTGTGGATCGGGGGTAGGATTCAAACATGTTTACGGCCGGTTCTGTGGGCGTGGCTTGGTGGGCGTGGCAGGGGAAGGCTAGTGCAAAATCCCCCTTCCCTCCCCCACCTCACTAACCTGCTTTCCAGCTCCGTTCTCCTGGGCAGGGCAACCCAAGGAAACCCAGCCGATCAGCTGGGACTCAATGGGAGGCAGAGAATAGAAGGGACTGGCGGGTTCTCTGAACGACTCAATGTTTCCACTACTGGTTCTCCAGAACCGGCTGTAGACCCACCTCTGGTGTGGATGGGACAAGGGTTATGCGCAAAAACACCCCAGACGATTCAAAAGGACAGGAGAGGTGGAAGAAAAGGGCTACTCCATTTTGTATTTCCAATACAAAATGGAAATATTGTTTTTTTCTTTTGAAAACGTTTGGCTTCTCCTGCAAGAAGCTTCTTCAGTTTTTCTGGAGAAAACCAAAACCGAAACGAAAGAAAAGTCCATTGGCCTTTTTGGAAAAGCAGCTTTGAGGGCAACCCCGATTTTGGATGACTTGAGGATCTGCACGTAGACTCCATTTTGTCCTTTGTCAAGCATTTCAGCCCTGGGGATGATCCCAAGGCACAGCTTGTAACCGGGGCAACACGACAACAAGGCCCTGGGCCAGCCCTCACCTGGTTCCTGGCTCGGGAAGGCCAAGAGGCTTGGCGGTTGGCTGCCACTGTCCGGCACATCGCCGGGCCACGCAAAACCAGCCAAGGATACCCGACCCTCGGCTGCCCCAGCAACAAGCAAGCCTGGGCTCACCTGCCTGCTGCCAATCATCTTGGACGGACTCACCCCCAGCAGAGCAGAGAGCAAGGGCTGGAGGGAGGGAGGGGGCATTGTGTGGGGGGGAGAGGAGGAGAGGATCTCCAGATCCTTTGGGCAATGCCCTTCCGGTGGCAAAGCTCGGTTGGCAGGCTAGCTTGTAAACAGACCTGCGGTCAAGCGCGGCAGGAGAGCCCTCCGTGGCTGGAAGAGCCCGTGGCTTCTGCATCCATTAATTCATCCCATTGCCCCCCCCAAAATACACCCCAAGTCCATCAACAATTTGGGGTGGGGGAAAACCACAGGGGCCTTTTATGCCCGCCTTTTCCCTGGCAGGTTGCATTTCAAAGCCGCTCCAGCTTTCGGGTGGGCTACGGAGCTTGTCGTGGGGAGGGAAGAGGAGGGTGTGTGTGTGGGGGGGGGGACACGGACGGCTGGTGCCTGTTTTTTAACCTCCGCTGCTTTTTAATTGATGGCTTTATTATGCCGCTTCTGACGAGATGTATATGGATTTTGGATTTTATTTGTGTTTTCATTGTATGTCATGCTGAGAGAGTATTTGCTATAAGGCAACTAATAAATCTTGGAAATAATTAAATAAAAGTTATAGCAGGCAGCATCCAAGAGGGCCTCTCTCTCTCTCTCTCTCTCTCTCTCTCTCTCTCTCTCTCTCTCTCTCCTCTCCTCCTTCTCTCTCTCTCTCTCCCCTCTCTCTCTCTCTCTCTCTCTCTCCTCTCTCTCTCCTCTCTCTCTCTCTCTCTCCTCTCTCTCTCTCTCTCTCTCTCTCTCTCTCTCCTCCCTCCTCTCCTCTCTCTTTCTGTGGGAAAACAAGGAATGCCACTTTTTAAGACGGCCCCTGGCTTCGGTAATTTTCATAAATTTAAAACGGCTTTCCAATTAAACCCTTTAAAAAACTGATCCGTTTTAAATTGTCCAACCTTGCCAATTAATAAATTCAATGCAGCGGGTTTGACTTCGGTCGTTCGGTAAGTCATTTGAGTTATCTCAGAAATGTCCCTCTCGGTCGACCTTCGCGCCCACCACAAAGGAGACAGGCCGCGGGTGTGTGTGTGTGTGTGTGTGAGCGGGTGGAGACACACATGTCGCTCAGCCTGGGTCCATCTAGGGCTGGATCCCAGGTCGATCTTCCTTTCAGGGATCTCCCTGCTTTGATTTTCTCTTGTGAGGTGGGGGAGGCATCCGTCTTTGCCCCCTTCGGATGTTGGTGCAACCGTGGGGAGGCAAATTCTCAGGAGGGGGAAAGAGTTTCATTCCCAAATTGTGGAAATACCAGGTCCCAGGAAATACCAGCTGATCGTCTGGGTCTCCTTGGGTTGCCCTGCCCAGGAGAACGGAACTGGAAAGCAGGTTAGGGGGGTGGGGAGGGGTTTTAGTAGTTGCCATAAAAAGGGGGGGGGCAAGCAAAAGTACATTCCAACTCTTCTCTTTAAAAGTTTGTAACTAAAATACCAGAGCTTTTGCCCATGAATATACTTAATTGGAGAACATGATTGATGACACCCAGCCTGTGAGCGTGCTTAGTTAGAGAATCTGGTTTATGAGACACCCAGGGGGGAGGAAGGGGGGAAACAGGGTCACAGGGGACTGTAAATGAGGTATTGCCAGAGTTGGCTTCCTACAGGGCCGTGCCAGTACATCGCCTCTAATAAATCCTTTGAAGTTTTTTGAAGTTTGGCTCGAGAATCATGATTCAATTAGGGTGATTGCTGGCATCCTGACAGAATGGAGATTTTGCAGTAACCTTCCCCTGCCATGCACACCAAGACACGCCCACAAGAACCGGTAGTAAAAAAAACATTTTTTGAATCCCACCACTTTGACCCCGTCTGCTCCCCACTCCCAAGACGTTGGCTGCCATCGTTGTGCGACGTGTAAATCTTTCCCCCTCCCTTCCAGGCTGCAAATACAACCAGGTCAACAGCCACTTCCACTGCATCCGTGAGGGCTGCCAGTTCTCCTTTCTGCTGAAGCATCAGATGACGTCCCACGCCCGGAAGCACATGAGGCGGATGTTGGGGAAGAACTTTGACCGCGTTCCCACTCAGGTGACTCTCCCGGAGGATTTGCTTCTCCGTCCCAGGGCTTCGGGGTTTTCAGGGACAGCAGTTGGAAGCAGGAAAGCCTCGGCTGTGTGGGCCATCCAGCTCTGGCTGCCCCCCGCTTTCCACCAGCAGCTGCCCCCCCAGGCCTCCTGACCCGCGTTCGAGGGGGTGGGTAGGACCAGGAGTGGCTTCTCGTGAAGCGGTGAAACCTGCCAGGATCCCAGAAAGCGGCTTTTGGAGGGCAGTGGACATGAGGGGCGAAGTGCCCCCCCCCCCCAAAAAAGTCCCCCATGCCTGGACCCCAACATAAGTTCTGGTTTTAACGAAATCAAATTCAGTTAGAGCTCAAGAAATGAAACGTGGCTTAATGGGATTACCACCCGCGTGCGTTGACTGTCTTTTCCTTTGTGGGATATTAAAAGTCACAATTCCCCTCAGCGGTTTCTCACAGGCCTCTGGAGGGGCAAATACACAACCCCACCCCGAATTTCAGGAGTGCAACACAAGCTCTCGGGCTTCAGGCTAAAGCTCAGGATTGTTGCTACATACTCAGCTTCTTTCCTGCATGGAAAGGGCTGTGCAGCGTCTCCTGTCTCTGTTGCTGTCTCAGTCTCTCTCTGTCTCTCTCTCTCGGGCTCTGTCTCTGTCTGTTTCTCTCTCTCACTCTGTCTCTGTCTCTCTCCCTCTCATTCTCCTCTGTCTCTCTCTCTGTCTCTCTCTCTCTCCCTGTCTCTCTCTCTCTGTCTCTCTCTCTCTCTGACTGTCTCTATCTCTCTCCTGTCTCTCTCTCTCTTGGATTGTCTCTGTCTCTCTCTCTCTCTCTCCTCTCTCCTCTGTCTCTCTCTCTCTTGGACTGTCTCTGTCTCTCTCTCTCTGTCTCTCTCTCTCTGACTGTCTCTCTCTCTCTCTGTCTCTCTCTCTCTTGGATTGTCTCTGTCTCTCTCTCTCTCTGACTCTCTGTCTCTGTCTCTGTCTCTCTCTCTCTCAGGACGCTCTGTCTCTCTCTCTGTCTCTCTCTCTCTCTCTCTCTGACTGTCTCTCTCCTATCTCTCACTCTCTTGGACTCTGTCTCTGTCTCCGTCTCTGTCTATATCTCTCTCTGTCTCTCAGACTGTCTCTTTGTCTCTCTCTCTCTCTCTCTTGGACTGTCTCTGTCTCTCTTGGACTCTCTGTCTCTGTCTCTCTTTCTCGGGCTCTGTCTCTCTCTCTCTCTCTCCTCTCTCTGACTGTCTCTCTCTCTCTCTCTCTCGACTCTCTCTCTCTCTCTCTGTCTCTGTCTCTCACTCTGTCTCTGTCTCTCTCTCTCTCTCTCTCTCTGTCTCTCTCTCTCTTGGACTCTCTGTCTCTGTCTATATCTCTCTCTGTATCCCTCAGACTGTCTCTATCTCTGTCTCTCTGTCTCTCTCTCTCTCTCTCTCTCACACACACACACACCATGCAGGGCAGGAGGTTAGGATCCACCTAACGAGAGGAAGGAATGCCTGCGGCTCCTTTGCTTTCAGGAAGAGAGGCAGAAAGCAGCCAGATCCCCCCCCCCCCAAAGTCACCCCTGCCCCTTCCGTTGTCTTGCTGCAGGTGGTGGGCCACACTGCTAGGAATGACAGCCTCCCACAAGTAAGCAGCCTGGCCCCCAGCCTGGCTTCATCAGGGAATCCTGCCTCCTTTCAGGGAGCCCCCAGCTTGATGGACCCCGAGACGGAGGAGTACCTGGATTACACGGGATGCAGCCCTGGCGCCATCTCCTCAGAGTCCTCGAACATGGACCGCAGCTGCTCCAGCACCCCGGTGGGCAACGAGAGCACCTCGGCAGGTGAGTGTCCTACTGCACACAAAACACACACACACAAAACACACACACACACACACACATACAGCGCCCCGCCTCCGGGCTGGGACTCTGCGAGAAGCTGCGCCCTCTGGGTCAGGCGGTCCTCTTTGCCAAACGTGGAGGGCTCTTGAGTGGCCTCCCGCATGGACTCTTCTTGAGGTGGGACGAGGGATTTGTGGAAGAGACACGCCAGGGTGCCAGGGTGCCTCTGAGGGCTCGGAAAAGCCAAGCGGGGCCCCCCGAAGAGGCTGCCGGGGACAGAAAGTCGATGCCTTTGACTGAAAATCTCCAGCGTTGCACTGATTAACATTCCCCTCCAATGAATCACTTGCAAAAGAGGCCTATGGCCCCCGAGAGGCGGCTGAAGGACCTGACCTTCCGGGAGGCGGTTGGAGTGTCCATCACCACCACCGCCACCCCTGTCCAGGGAATGCCACGGGCCTCCCCGGATGAGCCAGGCCCAAGAAGCTGCCGGTCCTTCCCTGACTTCCCATTTGACCATTCACACACACACAGCCCTCTTGTCTCCCTGGAAGACCTGCTGCCTGCCTGCCCCGGTTGGGGGTGGTCCAGCTGCCCTCATGGAGACCCTCCCTCTGCTGCTCTGCTGCTGTGCTGCTGCTACTCATCACCCTTCTCCATCTTCTCCTCTGCTCTGGTTCTGTCATCGTACCTGTGAATTTGTCCTCCATTTTTCATCGTGTGGCTGACACTTCTCAGGGGGGTCTTATTTTGGGGGCTGTTTCCTTTTTTTCCCCTCTGGTGGTTTTTCTTTTCCTCCTATTTTTTTTCTTTCCACGTTTCTCCAGGCTGCCTGGCTGCTCTTCCTCCTCCTCCTCCTGCTGCTGCTGGTGACGATGTTAGCCACAATGCACCTCCTCCACCATCTCTGCCTCCCTCTTTCTCACAAGCCCTGCTCAGATCTCCCCTCCCCTCCCTGCCCTACCTCTTCTCCCCATCGTGTGTCTCATACTCTCTGCTAAGTGCCACCCTGGGATCCAGCAGGGGCATTGCCTTGCCCACCGCCAGCTCGACAGGGCTCTCACCCATCCTTGCCAGTCCAGTCAAAAGCGACGTCCCGCTAGTGCAGGATGCAGCAGGTAATCCGATCTCCACTTTTTCGTAGCACTACTCCCAATATCCTTCTCCCCCAGCATCCTTGTGTCAGGGTTCCAGCGATTGCCCTAATTAAGTTATGAGCCTTGAGCCAAGCTTCAAAAGAATTCAAAAGATTTATTAGGAGCAACATGTCCGGCGCTAACCCATATGAAGCCAACTCTGAGACACGTGTTTTCCTATCACCTATGACTTTGTTTTCCCCCCCCCCTGAGTGTGTCATATATCAGATTCTCCAAACATGTTGACAGGGCTGGGTGGCATCAATCACATTCTCCAATGAAGGATTTTCACGGGCAGAAGATCCGGTAGCCTAGGCTACAATCTCCACAAGATAAGCGTGGAATGTGCTTCTGGCCTTCATCGGCCGCACTGCTCCCTCAGGCCTTTCCCCCCCTTCCTTCTTCTTACGGCAACTTGGAAACAGGCATAGGAATGATTTACGAGTTGACACATTGGCCAGTTGTCGATAGACGTGAGGCTCCAAAAATGGCCAGCCTGTCTGCGTACTTCCAAAATGGCAGTGGAGTAGGAAGCAGCCCTTCAAAACCTTACAAAAGGTTAGTTGAGTTGGGACCATCCAGGTCTCAGGAGGACTTCCCATTCCAATAGAGGAGAATATTTGTTGCTCAGGGTTCAAACAAGAGGTCCTTGGTTCTCTCTTAAGCTTGCTTGTTTTCTTGCAGACATTCCATGACCCAACTAGGTAATATCATCAGTGCTAGTTCCAAAGGGAAGGGAAAGACAGGGAGGGAGGGAGAGAAGGAAGGAAGAGAGAGGAAAGAAAGAGGGAGAGAGAGAGAAATAGAGGAAGGAAGGAAGGAAGGAAGGAAGGAAGGAAGGAAGGAAGGAAGGAAGGAAGGAAGGAAGGAGAATATTTGTAGATCAGGTTTGATGTCCTTGTTGCTCTCTGAGCTTAGTTGTTTTCTTGCAGACATTTCATGACCCAACTAGGTAACATCATCAGTGCTAGGACCAATGGGAAAGGAGGGAAGGAAGGAAGAGAAAGGAAGGAAGGAAGGAAGGAAGGAAGGAAGGAAGGAAGGAAGGAAGGAAAGAAGAAAGAAAGAAAGAAAGAAAGAAAGAAAGAAAGAAAGAAAGAAAGAAAGAAAGAAAGAAAGAAAGAAAGAAAGAATATATGTAGCTCAGGGTTGACATGAGGAGTCCTTGGTGCTTCTCCTTGCAGACGTTTCATTACCCAACTAGCAACATCATCAGTGCTAGGAGGGAAGGGAGTTTGCACTCATTTTATATTCTACTAGCACTGAACATGTTACCTAGTTAGGGCCATGAAACGTGTGCAAGAAAACAAGCCAGCTCAGAGAGCCCCAAGGACCCCTGACTTCCATCCCGTAGGGGAGCCGCCCCTCCTGGGTCTCGCAAGACCACTCCGCTTAGAGATGGGACTTGGAGTGTGCTCTACCACAACCTGGCAATGAAAGCAAAAGTCCACATCACCCAACATGAGGGGGGTCTGGAAGAAAAGGGGAGTTGGCGTCTCCACAATGCCAATCTCTTGCCTTTATTCCTCAGGGAACACCATCACCATGCCAACGGCTGCGGGGGCCAAGAAGCGCTTCTGGATCATTGAGGACATGTCCCCCTTTGGCAAGCGCCGCAAGACCCCCTCCTCCCGCAAGATGCTGGACGAGGGGATGATGCTGGAGGGCTTTCGGCGCTACGACCTGTACGAGGACTGCAAAGACGCCAACTGCCAGTTCTCCCTCAAGGTCACGCACTACCACTGCACCCGGGAGAACTGCGGGTACAAATTCTGCGGGCGCACCCACATGTACAAGCACGCCCAGCATCACGACCGGGTGGACAACCTGGTGCTGGACGACTTCAAGCGCTTCAAGTCCTCCCTCAGCTGCCACTTCCCCGACTGCCAGTTCTCCGGCAACAGCACGCACTTCCACTGCCTGCGCTGCGGCTTCCGCTGCACCGACAGCACCAAAGTGACGGCCCACCGCAAGCACCACGGCAAGCAGGACGTGATCAGCGCCGCCGGCTTCTGCCAGTTCAGCTCCAGCGTGGACTGCGAAGTGCCCGAGTGCAAATACAAACTCAAGTGCTCGCACTTCCACTGCACCTACCCCGGGTGCAAGCACACCGTGGTGGGCATGTCGCAGATGGACTCGCACAAGCGCAAGCACGAGAAGCAGGAGCGGGGGGAGCTGCCGGCCATCTCTCCGGGGCCCGAGGGTCTCTCCGCCACCCCCATGGAGTACGAGGCCCAGAGCGCTTCTGTCAACCTGGACAGCTCCCTCAACCTGAGCACAGACGCCAAGAGCTCCCTCTTCTTCCTGCAGAACGCAGCAGGCGTGGGGCTCAACGACTCCATGGACCTCAGCCAGAAGCCCCTCGGGGACACAGGCGGCCTCCCTTCCGTCCCGGCAGAGAGCCAGGCCCCTGCCGCCAGCAAGCTCTTCCTGGCCAGCTGCGGCAACGTGGAAGAAGAGGATGACTCTTCCCACGATGACGAGGATGAAGAGGAGGAAATGAACGAGGAGGAGGAGGACGAGGAGGATGAGGACGAGGAGGACGACGAAGAGGAGGAGGAGGACGAGGAGGAAGAGGATCTGAACACCGATTCGGAAGAGTCGCTCCCTGACGCGGAGGGCCCGCCTGCAAAAGACATTAGTGAACTGCAGGAGGCCGTTTCCTCCACTGCGGATCCCAGTGACACTTCCATGCCTTCCGGCGAGCCAGCCTCAGCTCCTTAAGGAGCAGCCACACAGCAGCGGGTGGGCCTGGGGGTTTGGCCTTGGCGAGCGGAGAAAGCAAAAAAACAAAACACACAAAACAAAACTGCATGAACAGGAAACCTTGCTGTGTTGAGGGGAGAGGCAAGAACGAATGCTAGAATGGCCAGCAAGCAGCAAAGCGGACTCTATCCCAGAAGGTGCGCGAGAGGCGGAGGGAAGCACTGATATCTCGGACCACACACGACACGGAGACACGGCGGAGCCGGAGAGGCGGAAGCAGCAGCAGCAGCAGCAGGAGCAGGAGCAACATCCTGGCGATAGGGTGGGCTGGGGTGGGGGCAGCAGGAGGACCCATCTGTTGGGGTGCACATGTTTACAGGGGGGGGGCAGCAGGAGGAGCACGGTGGTCCCGTGATGCAGGCGGACTGACCCTCCCGCTCCTGGATGGATGTGCTCCCCGTGGCAGGAAGCGGCCTGCCCCTTCCGAGCCCACTTCTCGAGGCGGGAAGGCGGGAGGGGTTTTGTATTTTAACCCTTCGACTCCCGTGTGTGTTCATTTGTCCTCTAATACTCCTCCCATTCTCAGGGAGACGGGGGAGGGTGGGGGCAGGCAGCTAGCATCTGGCGGGGGATACGAGGAGGGACGAGAGCGTTAAGTCATACAAAATATAGATATATCTATATATCTATAGATGTAGATATAGATATATATATAGCGGCAAAGCCGGATTAGGTTCTGCTAAGCTGCAAAGCCGAGTCCTTTTTGCCACCGGGGGTTGGGGTAGGGACTTGGGGGACGGGGCGGGTTCCGGTATCACTTATATTCCTATTCCTTTCTCCCCCTTTTTCTCCGGAGCATCACAGGAACAGGAGAAATGGGAGTCTCAGGCAGCTGGGAATGCTTTGGAACGGGGGTATTTATTATCAGTTTGTTTGTTTGTTTTTGGAAAGAAAAGCAAAAAAAAAAACACAAAAAAAACCCAAGAGGTGGTGGGGGAAAAACACGAGACGCATCGATCCAGGCTGGGAATGAAATATCAGTCGTAATAATAATGAGGATGATAATAATAAGAAGTTACTAATTTAGAAAAATTAGGAGAAGGAGAAACTGCTTTATAATGTCAAGCCTCTCCCTGAAGCTGGAGGTCTCCTTCTGGTGGAGCTCTGGCTTTTTTTTTTAGGGGAGGGGGAGGTCATTGAAGGAAAGGAGGAGCCGCTCTTAAATGGCCCGGCCTCCGGTAGGTGGGGAGAAAGCAGAGCCAAAGGGCTGAGTCTGGAACTCCAGCCTGCAGACAGGGAGAAGAGCTAAACCACAGGCTCCCCCAGTGACTTGAAGGGCTTTCAAGCACCAGGACCCTTGGCTCCATTGCAGGAGACCCCAGCCCGTTTCGGCGTCTTCCCCTGAAGGCCTCAGCCATGGCAGGGTGACCTCTGGCTTGCACTTCTGGACCCGTCTGGGTCTAGCACTTAAAGTCTTCCCAGTCCAGAATTGGGAAGACCAAGCGTTCCATGCCCCCACCCCCCTCAGCCTGCTCTCGAAACACCAGAGGGGGGGGGGAAGAAAGTCCCTGCCGAGGAGTCCTGCTCAAGCCTCCCAGAAGGGAACAGATCCTGGCTTTGATTTGGGTGCAAATTGAAAGACCTTGGAGGCAGGAGTGGGATTCTGCCGGTTCAACCTGGTTCGAGCGATCCGGTTCTCTCAGCTAGCAGTGAACGGGTTCGTTCAGAAGATCCTGTGGGCCCCTGCACTGTACTCACCTTTTATCTCGTCTCAGCTGATCAGCCGAATCGCACGGCCCACCGAAACCGGTTGTTATACCGGCAGCATCCCACTCTTGCCTGGAGGTCTTTCTCTTCCAATACTTGACAGCTGAAGGGTTTTGCGTCAGCGATGGCCCTGCTCTTCCCGTGTCTTGTGTGAATGTAATCCGGGAACTTTGGGTTAAATTTAAGGCTAGCGAGGAAGGAAAAAGAATGGCCAAAACCCGTTTCAGGGGTCCCAGAGAAAATGGCCGCTGTGTTGTATTATTTCTCCTTTGTAAAAGTTGCTATTAGATATATATATTGAATAGAGAGAAAGAGAGAGAAAAGAATTGGAGAGTTACAGCTAGAACAACGAGGATCCCTTCAGATCACAGTCCCGAGTATCTGGTGGGAAGTTGGCCTGAGAACCGGGCCTTTGGTTTCCTTCAAGAACTCCTGCCGCCATCCGTGTTCTCAAGAGGGCAAAAGAGATCCATCTTCCCATGGAGCGCTCAAATCTTTTCAGAATTTCGATTTGGCAGGCCTTGAAAGAAACCAAGAGATTTTGTCATAAAGTCCGATGAGGTGGCCAACACCCCCCCCTTCCCCCGTGGATAGTTTATTGTGTGGCTGGTAAAGGCAACGCATGAGGGCAGGGGATCCCCAAACGTGGCCCCTTTAAGACTCGAAGCCATGCTGGCTGAGGAATTCTGGGAGTTGAAGTCCACAAGTCTTCAAGTGGCCACGTTTGGGAAATCCCCTGGCATGAACCATTTTGGGGGGGGAGAGGAGAGGGCAACCCTTCCCAGTTCTGACTTGCTCACGAAAGGGCGGCCTGCCAAAAGTCTCCCCCTAGTTTGGCACGGCCTGGCAGGGCTCCCAAATTCTGGCCTGGTCCCCTCTTGGCAAAGGCCATTGCATCCGAAAGGGGCACCACGATGCCAGGCGATGGCATGGCCTCCCTTCTTCCCAGGCTGGGGGGGACCAAGAGTCGGAGAGCAGGGCTCCGTTGGGAGATGCTCCTCGGCCCATCCTCTTTTTTTTTAACTCCTTGGGTAGCTTCCCAAAAGGTACTGTGGGAAACCCACTGTTTTTGTGGTCACATTTCTGGAAAGGCGTGGACTTAAGATCTCCCCTCCTCCTCCCCCCCTCCCACACCCCCAAGGTACCTTGAGCGAGGACGACTTGGTGGTCCTCCCAAACTTGAGTAGCACACCTGTGTGTATGTGTGCTGTGCGGCGTGCATGTGTGTTTACAAAACTTGGCGACTTTTACATGTTTCTCTCATGTCTTCGGCAATAAAATCTCCGGCCACTTCTGGTCAGTGGCCTTTAGCAGCCACGGGAAAGGGAGCAAGGGAGAAGGAAGAAAGGTAAGGAAGAAAGGCGGGAGGGCAGCCCTCCAGATTCAAAAGGGAAAAGGGAGATTCCCCCCACCACACACACACCTCTTTAAATCGAATCTGCATTTTCCCGGGGAAGCAGGGGTCACCCGAATCACATCCAAACGTAACACGTACCTGGAATTCCCCCTCTCTCTCCTTGGAGGCGGATGGCTGCAGAGGCCCTAAACATTGAAATGGTCTCGCCTGGCCGCCTAGGGAAACTTCCATGCCCCCTCCCCTCAATTGGACACGGTGCGTCTATCTACTCTTCCCTGTGTCTAGTTCCCAGAGATTGGAGCTTTTCCTCCACTTAAAAAAAAGAGGTTTTTTTTTAAAAAAAAACAAAACAAAATACAGTTTTGTTTGGAAATGGTTTAATCCACACAAGTTACCTTCTTGCTGCTGCATTCTGGGTGGAGAGTCGATTTCAGGAGAAAGCACTTAATCTATATCTGACCCGTAGGCATTTAGTGGGAAATGTGTAAGACCAGCAACAAGCTTGTGATAAGACTCGGGCTTGGTCGTTTTACAGAGAAGTTGAGGAAGAGAAGAAAAAGATAAGAGAGAGAGAGAGATCCGGCAAAGGCACTGAAGTTTATTTGATATTTTTTTTCTCCCCTCTTTTCTTACTCCGTTTTGTCACCCGGCCTTGCCTGATCTAACATTGAAGCTGAAAAGATGGACTCGCTTCAATTACGTAGTGCAGGAGTCCCCAAACTTGGCCACTTTAAAGGCTTGTGGACTTCAACTCCCAGAATTCTCCAGCCAGCCGTGTCTGTTTCTTTTTTTTCTCTTAACCTCCTAAAGTGGAGAGAGATTGCGAGAGGAAGGGATTACAAAGAGAGCAAGCTATGCTGGCTGGGGAGAATTCTGGGAGTTGAAGTCCACTAGTCTTAAAAGTGGCCAAGTTTGGGGGGAACCCTGACATGGATGTTTTTCGGCCCTGCCAAGAAGGCATTGGGGACACCCAGAGTGGTTTTCCCCGCACGCTTGGCACGTCGGCTGCTTCCAAAGTGTGCCTACAAGGCCCTGGGCATCAGTTTTTTTCCTCCCCCCTCCCCAGCCCCTTTTGAAATGGAGCCAGGAAGGTAACAGATAATCAGAGTTGGAAGAGACCTTGTAGATCATCTAGTCTAACCCACCCCGCCCAAGCAGGAGACCCTACACCATTTCTGACAAATGGCAGTGTTTTAAACCTGAACCATCTCTTACCCTCCAAATCCCATCTTATTATATTCTGCTTTCTGTTTGAACAGGAAAAACAGTCCCCCCACACTTCTTCCCAGCTAAGAAAAGTTTTTAAAATAAAATAAAATAAAATCCCTGCCTTCTGCAAAAGGAGAACCCATATTTCCGGGGGGAAAAGGATCCTGAAAAACACCCACATACATAAAACAGACCTAAAGGGGGAAAAAAATGTTTTTTTGTTGAGGGAAAAGACTTTCTAGCCTTTGTAAAATCCATATTGCACACTAGGACTATAAGCCATTGCTAGCTCATTTTGAATTTTAAAAACGTGTACTTCGGTTGTTTTTAATTATTATTATTATTATTATTTTCTCCTTTTCTTTCTGTGTGGGGGTGGGGGCAAGGGGGGGGGGGAGAAGTGATGCTTGAACTACCAGTGCGCTTTTTAAATGTTTTATAAATATGTATGTGTATATATATATATATATAAATATATATATATATAAAATATAAAATAATATGTATGCACATATATATATGTGTGTGTATATATATCTATATGTATATACCTATATATATAGATATATAGCTATATATAGGTTTTGAGACAAAAAATAATAATGCGGAAAGTGAAAACAAAAAAACAAAAATCCTACGACAGGACGGCGTGCTCTGATTTTACTTGAATCTGGTCTTCTCAGCACCTACGTTATTAAGGACTGAATATTTTTCCACTTGAATTTAGTGCTACTAGAAATTTAATATATGTGTTTTATTTATTTGATCTTTTTTTTTTTTTTTTTTTTTGCATGACTGATGCAAGGTTTGACATTTTCACTCAATAAAAACTGGAAAAAAGCAAAAACTAAAAAAAACTAAAAAAACAAAACGTAAAAAAAAAAAAAAAAGCCCAGCTAATCTTTTTTGGCTTTCTACTTGGATTGTGGATTTTGTCTCTTTTTAACTGGTGACGGGGATCCTTGCCTGGCTCTCTTTTTGGTGTGTGTGTGTGTGTGTGTGGTGTCCCTTGAAAGCCAAGCCAGCATATTACCCATTTGCCCTCCTATGGGAAACACTGGGGTACCACTTCATTTCCCCCTAAAGGAAGCGGTAGACACGGGGAGGGGGAGAAACACCCCCACATGCCCCTTATTTCCTCCAGCAAGGTAAGTAAGAGAAATGGGGGAGGGCCGGGGAGGAAGCATGGAGAATTTGGGGCACCCCCCAAAGGAGGCACACAGGATACCCACTTCCGTCCCCGCAAAGGTAAGAAGTAGGAGGGGGCATCTTTGGGCACCGCTCAGTTCCCCTAAGGAGAGTGGTGGGAATAGCTGGAGGGAGGGGAGGGGGGAGCCACTCTGCCCCCCTCCGCAATGCTATGGCCGGGGGAGGTGGGGTTTCCAGGACCCCTAACTGCAAAGGTGTTTTTTTTCCCCTGGGATTCCTGGGTGGTCTCCCTTCGGCCTGCCCCGTGTTGGGAAAGGCCCAGGGGGGGAGGGATCAAATGGGGATCAGTCCTGGGTCACTTGTGCAGCTGGGCAAGAGATCCAGAACGGACTCCCCGCTTGATCCCTCCTCTCTGGGCCTTTCCAAAAACGGGGTGGGGGCAGGGGGCTGAAGGTAGGTCACCCAGGATTCCCAGGGAAACCTTTGCACTTCCTGGAAACCCCGCCCCCACCAGCCATGGCATTCTGGGGGGTGGGGGCGGGCAGGTGTTTCCGGGGGTCAAAAAACAACAACACCTTGATCCTGGTAGGGTAAGGGCTAAATGGAGGCTGGGCTTCCAGGATTTATAGTTGTGTGGTGTGGTCTCTCCCTTTCTGCCACCCTCCCTCCTGTGTTGGGAAAGGCCCGGCCAGGGAAGGAGGGAGGAAGGGGTCAAGTGACCCTTGACCCCCCTCCTCTGCTGGGCCCTTCCCAACACAGCACAGCTGGAGGTAGACTTCAGATTCCTGCCCCCAGGAATCCTGCGGAGGGGCTCCTGACAGTTAAGAGGCCCAGGAAGCCCAGCTGTCACCATCTATGACATTGCTGGGGGGTGGAGGTTGGGGGAGGACATTTTATGGGCCGCAATGCCATGGATGGAGGCGGCCAGGCTTCCAAGACCACTAAAGGCCCCTCCTCAGGATTCCTGGGGGGTCAGGAATCCTGAAGTCTACTTCCAGCCATCCCCGGTGTTGGGAAAGGCCCAGGCAAGCAGGCAGGCGGAGGGGGAGTCAAGTGAGGAGCAAGCCTTGAATCCTTAATGTAGCTGCGCAAGAGTTGCCAGCTTGGCCCTTTCCCCTCCCCCTGCCTGGCTGGGCCTTCCCCAACCCCACCCTCTTATCATTGGGGTGGCTTCCTTGCTCCCCACCCAGGGACAGAAGTGTCAAAGACTTGGCCTGGCCACACATTTACACACAACCCCTGTGCCCTGGGAAGCGAGTGAGGAGTCCCAAGGTGAGAGACCAGCTGGTCTCCCATCAAGACTTACCTGAAGAGCCTCTCGGTTGAGCAAAGGAGCAGCGGCGTCCAGATGTGGCCGTTGTTGGGGACAGGACCGAAGAAGCCCTCAAGTCCCCATTCCTTGCCCTCGGCTACCCCATGTCCCCCACAGCCCAAGTTTATCAGGGCACCAGAAGCAAAATTCCCACCCCCTCAACACTTCCTACCACCAGTGTGTGTGCTGACCTCCATGTGTAGTTGTGAAGTACACTCTGGTGCAGATTCTCCTAAAGATAATTGGAGAGAGGCTTGGAAAATGCACTCTTAGAACAAGGAACAGGTTTCTAGAGCAGGCCAGGTAGGCTGAGATCTGTTGTGTGTGTGCGTGTGTGAGGAGGCCTTTCACACCATCATCAGTGTACCTGGCCAGAAACCTGGAAAGGTTCCCAAGCAGTTGGCATCTCTCCGATGTCTTTAGGAGAAGCCGAGAGGGGCTACAGTGTGAAGGACAAACGCAAGTGCTTACCTCCTTTAGCCTGGCCTCAAAATTCACCATGGGTTGTACAAAGGGGAGGAAAAAGGCAACTCAACACATATTCCTTTTGCACAGATGAATGTCCTACCTCAACCCTTCTCCGGAATGGATTAATCTGTTATAGTGGAAGGCCATGATTCAATCACAGTCAAGCTTTATTTCAACAAAAGACAGGTTCTGTAACACTTGATAATTTTCTGTAATCATTTTTTGCTGGTTTTAAACCGGCCTTTCAGCACAGACAAGGGTAGGATTTAATCAGACATTTCAGTTTCATTCCCCATGTCATTTTTATTCTTCCCTTCGGAAGGAAAGGGGAGAAAAAAAAACCTCTCATATCCATGCAAATCATGGAGACAATTGTAATTCTATGCCTTAAAAGAAAAAGAAAAACTTGGTTGTTACTCTGGCTCTTATCACAAAAATCACAAGGCTTTATTTTCCCTTTTGGCCCTGCTGAAAATTTAGACCCAGCTGTCAATCTTACGTGACTTTGTAGGTTTCAATCTTCCACACTATTGGAAAAACTCTTATTAATGATAACACCCCAAAGCAGACAAAAAATGCAGCTTTTGGGAGGACAAAACTCAAATATGTCCAATTTTCACGCTAGCTCTTTGTTTGCATATTAAGGTACCTGGCCAGATTTGATGCTGACAAAATTTATGGCTTTGTAAAGTATTTAGAAGCTATGGAAGAAAGAACCGATTCTTCCAACAAAGAAGAGCTTTTCCATTAAACTTTCCCCTAGGAAGAAATACGCTGCAAAAGGGCCTCCAAAGAGGCCTGGGTCGAAATCATTTTTATTAAAAACGGCACCACCGGGCTGAATGTCTCCTGCTGGAACGGAATTGGACCTCTTAGCCAACGCTGCAGCCGAAAGAGGGCTGGACTCCGTAGCCCATCTCGCGGATGCAAAGGAGATTCTGCCCAGCTGCGATTCCCCCCTTTCGTATCACACACCCCCCGCCATCCCGGGGGTGGCTTTGCTGCCATTTCCCAACCACTCCCCCAAATCTCATTACCTGAAGCTACAGATAGCATATTTGTGGCCCAGGGTTGAACTGTGGGGTCCTCAGTGCTCTCCCAAGCTTGGAGACATCTCATTACCAAACTAGGTAACGACATCAGGGCAAGCCTGCAAGAAAACCAGCAAGTTCAGAAGGCCCAAAGGACCCCCCACATTATCTGGACTGCTGCTATCCCCCATCTCAAGAGATTTGTGCCTGCCTGTAGGAGATGCAAAAAAAAAAAAAAACCTCCTCCAACCTGAGCCCAGACTGCTCAAAAGTCTTTATTTCCTTCCTTGTATGTGTGTGTGTGTGTGTGTGAGAGAGATAAAGACAGAAATTAAAAAGGCCTGAAAGGCAAGGTTTACCTGTCAGCTTTTACAGACCAGCTTCGTTCACCATCGGGGTCCAACGTTTCCCCTTTGAGGCCTGATGAAAAAGGTCAGCAAGGTTGTGGGGCGGATGAACCTCAAGAGGTGCGTTTAAATTTCATTTTTAATCCTCATGCCTACATTGAGCTCCTGGAGGGGGGAAAAACAACCCCTCTTCTGCATTCTTGGGACTTCCTCCTGCCATCTTTAAGAAGGCACAGGAACTACACATTTCTACTCCAGAGCCAGGCTGCTAGACAAGCAAAACATCTACCAAGGAACACACACACACACAAATCACAACGTGGTTTGAGGAAGGCGAGTCAGCAGCCAAGACCCAAACTGTCAGAATCCTGGACTGAATCTAACAATCTCTTTTGCCAGCCTTGGGAATCCCAGCAGGCTGAAGGCCACTGGCTTGGAGCTTCCAAACCAACCTGCTTTCCTGCCACAAAGGTCTTCGGTGACTCTTCCAGTCTTTGCCAACCAGCAAGAGGAACTGGGGAGTACCCCCAACCCCCCTTCCACCTTAGGAGAAGGCTGAGCAAACTCGGACTCGAAAACCAAGGGGGTTTCTCTGTATTCAGTGTAGAGAAAAGGAAAGTCCTACACATAGGCATGAAAAACCCAAAGGACACATATAGACTGGGTGAAACCAGATTTCTCAATAGCAGGAACTGTGAGGGGGATCTTGGAGTCTTAGTGGACAACCAGCTAAATAGGAGCAAGCAGTGTGCAGCAGCAGCCAAAAAAGCCAATGCAATCCTAAACTGCATTAAGAGAGGGATACAATCGAGATCAAGTGAGAGACTAATACCACTCTATAAAGCTTTAGTAAGACCACACCGAGAGTCCTGCATCCAATTTTGGTCACCACACTATTAAAAAAGAGGCTGAGACTCTAGAAAGAGTGCAGAGAAGAGCAACCAGGATGATGAGGGGACTGGAGGCTAAAACATAGGAAGAACGGTTGCAAGAACTGGGCCTGGCTAGTCTGGTGAAGAGAAGGACCAGGGGAGACAGGAGAGCAGCCTTCCAATATTTGAGGGGCTGCCACAGAGAGGAGGAGGGGGTCAAGCTATTCTCCAAAGCACCTCAAGGCCAGACAAGGAATAATGGATGGAAACTGACCAAGGAGATATTCAACCTGGAAATAAGGAGAAACTTTCTAACAGTGAGAATAATCAACCCAGGGAACAAAAATTGCCTTCGGAAGTTGTGGGAGCTTCATCCCTTTCAAGAAGAGACTGGACTGCCCTCTGTCAGAAATGGTGTAGGGTTTCCCACTTGGGCGGGGGGTTGGACTAAATGACCTATAAGGTCCCTTCCAATTCTGATTGTCTGTTATCTGCCAGATGGGCTTTCCTTGTTTTTGAATAGTGAGCTGCCTTCTGTTACCCAGAATAGCTGACTACAATCTAAATAAAACACACACACACACAGAGCTTGAAAGAGAGAGAGAGAGAGGCAAAGCCAAGCCTCTCCCAACTTTCCTGCCCAAATGTTATTTGCCACAGGAGATTGGATTAATTGCTATTTGCAAACTTGCATAGCGGGGCAGAACACAATTAATTAGTTGACAATTACAGCTTTGGAGGGGCCGTGCGATGTCCCTCGCCCCACCAAGCTTTGGAGGAAGCCAGCTCCTGACCAACCAACCAACCAACCCCCCTCCCAAAAAACGATGAGTCCGCTAGAAAAGGCGAGGAAGGCCTTCCTGCAGAGAGTTTATTATACACGCCATTTTTACCCCTCCCCCCCCACGACTGTCAAAATTCGGATTAACTCTGAGTGAATCGCAGGCCTCTGGGACTCAGAGCGACTGGGCCGCACACAAATTGAATTTAAGCAGTCCATCCATCCATTCCTAGCAGTCTGGATAAACATAACGCAGGGAGCCGTAAGTTTCTTGGAAAGGGTTACTAATTGTGGCAGAACAGCAAATATTTTTAAAAGCATGTAAATCTTTTTTAAGCTCAATTCATCAAAAGCACCTTTTTTAATCCAGTTAAAAGGCTTCTTAATTGATGATCTTTTTAATTGATGATCTGTGCCGTTGCTACCAAAGGCTTCTTGTACCTTCCTGGGGGATTAAGTCCACTTTCATGCAGTTGCTTCTGAGTAAAATGAGAGTAAAAAAAAAAAAAAACCTGCAAAGAGCAGCCTCTCTGACCCAAACAGGCAGGCTCTACTCGCCAGTTTTTGGGGGTGGGGAAAATGAGAGAAAGGGACAAAGGAGAGAGCTGAGCGTTCAAATTTACCCAAACTCAGATTTCTCCCGAGGCCACCGATTTGCTTCTGTGGCAATAACAGGCACCCCGTGTTAATTCCTTCTTCTTCCCAGTTCTGGCCCTTTGCTGGAATTTCAATGGGCGTGCTTGGCTTGGGAGAAGAATTGCACCAGCCAGATGCTTTGCCACTTTGCTTTCTTGCCAAAAGAAGGCGTTAGGCAATGTGTGTGTGTGTGTGTGTGTGTTTGCATGCACACAAAGGCTACGAAGGTAGCTCCCAGCCACACCTTAGAGGTGCAGGGCGATCCAGCTGGGGTTGAGGGCAGGGCACTTTCAAGCATCTTGCTTGGCACAGGCTGCTCCTACAACCACCCCAGGCAAGGCGATGCGTTTTGTAACACCCTGGGAACCAAGAGAGGCTGTTGGGGCACAAGGCATCGTCTCCAGAAGGAACCCCCCCCCCTCTGCCCTTGGCCAGGAAGGGGGCTTGGCTCACACCTTCAAGGAGTTAAAAGGGAAGTGGGGACAAAGCCCAAGGTCTGCCACCAAAGGTAAAAGAAATTAACTTGTGCATTGTTTCATGTGTGGCACCTCTACAAAGGCAGGCGTGGTAGAACATTTCTAAATCTTTCTCGGAAAATTTCTAGGAACTTGGCTTCAGTCATCCCTCTCCTGCCTACCTACCTGGGTGTGAGAAGTGAACTACCGAAAGTGTACCACTCACCTGGCCTTTGCCGGAGAGTCCTCCCTCGCAGTTCCTGCTCTGGATTTGGGGACCTGGAGAAATCTGTGGGGCCCAGACAAACAAGCATTGCCACCCTCTTTAGCACGTGCCAAGGGGGTGGTGGGAACGGATCAGAATGCAGTTAGCTTTCAAATGAGACCTTTTTTTTAAAAAAAAAACTAAATATCAGAAGGCAATTCTGACGTAGAAACACAATAAACTAATTGTGTCAATGCAACATTTGGTTGAGGGGGAAAAAAAAATTAAACCCAGAGGGGGGATTAGGCCCCCATTTGAAAATGGCCCAAACTGACTCAGAGCTAGCTGCTTTCTTCCGATGATAGAAAGTTAAAACTCGTGGGGAAACTGGCATCGGAGGGCACTGCGTTTGAATAATTTCAAAGTTTGATCTGCAGGTGGTTTGGGAGAAAAACAACCACAACGAAGGCTTGAAAAATTTCTGCGTAAAGACAAATCAATTGTCTCCTTGGGGGCAACTTGGAAAAAAAGCCAACTGAAATTAGCGAAAACTTCGGGGGCACCCAGCTGGACTGGAATGACTAAATCATCCCACCATGAAAAATCTTTCTGCAGGATGCTATAAAGAGAGCGCACGGAGACCCGGAAGCTGACCGCGTATGGCTCAGGAATGTCTTGCTTTTGGCGACTTTCCCACAAGAAAATCCGGCCTGAGAAAAGACTGCGCGGGCCACCCCCAAACTCAAGCAAAAGTTGGGGGCCCTTCCTGGCAACATATCCTATCCTATCCTATTCTTATTCCATTCCATTGTACTCTACTCTACTCTAATTCTATTCTACTCTACTCTAATTCTACTCTATACTCTACTCCTACTTCTAATTCTCTTCTATTCAGACAGGGTGCCAGATAGCAGATGGGCTAAGATCTGCCACCAAAATGTGGCCACAGTGGAAAAACCTTCTCTTTTTGAACTTGTCCAGCCCAGGGGTCCTGAAAGATTGTAAGCCTCCATCTAGACTGACTTGATCTCCCTTGCCATTCCATTCCAATCCAATTCTATATTCTATTCTATATTCCATTCTATTCTCTTTCTTCTATTCTATTCCTAGTCTATTCTATATCAACACCTCTGAAGGGCAGATTTTCAAGGCCAGGCAAACTCCTCAAGTCCCAGCATGAAAGGCGGAAGAGGGGAAATGACAGTTCTCCCTCTTCCTCCTCTTTGGTGGGGAAGAAACAAAAGAAATTAAGCCACCCAAATAAACAGGAGGATTTTGAGTCAACAGCCAGAGATCCCCCCAAGAGGCCGGCCCCATCCTTTGGAGTGATGACACAGGGCTCACCGTGTCCCCTTGCCCAAAATGCCACCTCTGAGCACCAGGAACAAATCTTCCCGGGATTCACGGTTAAAAAAATGGAAGAAACAGGGCAGGGCGACCACTCCAGCCGGTGAAGGGTGTTAAGGGGTGCCACCCGGGCACGGAGAGAGGGAGGGAGGAGGCCTGGGCCGCACGAACAGCAGGGACCGTCTCTTTGAGCCCCCATGAGTTTAAATCCCTCCGCAGGACATCCGCTCGGTCGGAGAGGAAGGACGGGAGGGTCGGTGCCCACGATGCCAACAAAGCCTCCGAGCTTCTCGTGCCCAGGAGGAGAGCTGCAAAACGACCGAAATAAAGCCTTGCCGAGAAAATACGGGATAATCTCCTTTTCTAGAAGTGCCCTCGAGTGAGCGAGTGAGCTTCTGCCCCATTTCAAATATTTTTACCTTATTTGGGTGACAGATATTATTTTTCTAAGGAAAGGGAGAAAAAAAGAGTTGGACTTTCTCTTCCAGTCTGGCTACGGCCTCCTCCTCCTCCTCCTCCCCCGATTTCAAGGCGAAGCCAAGTGTCACTCAGGAGGGAAAGGTCCCTGACCCGCTCTACCCCCAGTTACGTATTAAAGGCAGCAGGCTGACATCCAACCGATGCAGCCCTGAGGCCATGGCTGGACTGAAGTTTGCCCCGGGCAGCTATCAAAGGTGCAGGGGACACAGAGCACATTTCTCCCTCCTTCCTCTCCACAGCCAGGGGGGAGGCTCACCCTTTAAAACCAAAACAACACACACAACGTTCAAAACCTGGCACAGCACCACAGCCACACCTGCGGCTCGCAAACGTTACAACCTAAAGCCTGTCTGACGGACTTGTGTTTGTGGGTAGGTAAAACACACAAACATACACACACACACACACACACACACACACACACCATAAGAGTCAAGCAAGCGACACTTTGTAGAGCTGGCTTTGTTTCACAAAACCTCCCCCAACAAACTTTGTGTGGTTTGGGCTTATAGCATAATTGTATCCACACGGTTTATCTGGGGCTTATCAACCATGGTTTATCGTTTCACCTCTCACGGCCTTAAAAGGCCGGTTTTTGTGCCCAAAAAAGTAGACAGAGGCAATCCCAAGCAGGGATACAGAACTGCTGAGAGGCGAGTAACCAGCATTGGTCCTGGGGGCAAATTAAACTCAAGTTTAATCGATTCAAATGAGCCGGTCACTTTTTGGTAGGCCCCCAAACCTACCTCAGGTTTGTTAGAGATAAAAAAAAAAGGAAAAGAGACCACTCAGCAACTGGCTTTGAGCCCCTCAAGGAAGGGCAGCTGATAAATCAACCGATGAAGATTTACAAGCCAAACGAACACCCCAAATGCAATAGTTTCTAGTTGGAAACAAAGCTGAGTGTTTTGTTGTTATTATTATTATTATTATTATTATGCCTGCAATGTAAGCGGTTGCCTTTCTGGCTGACCACTTTCCCATCTGCGGTTTGACCCGACTTAAGAAAATGCTTCACTTTCCAGCATGACATTCAAGGCTCTGCTTTAGGAAAGGGGAAATATTTTTATAAATAAAAATATCCCAATTGCACAGGTTTGTTTTCCAAGCCCAATAATTACGGCAGGGGCCCTTTCCTAAATTTTATAGATATATATGTTTTACAATGAACGAAAGAAAACAGCCGACACGCAAGCAGCCAGAGCAAAGGCTGACTTTGGATATAAAAATAATAATAATAATAATAATCCAAAATCAGAAACGAGGATGGGTGTCCCTCTTGAGCACAGTATAGATGGCCTGGAGATTTTAATAATTCATCCAAAGGACAGCCTGTGCCTTAAACTGGTCTTAAACTGGTGGGAGGGGGAGAGATACAGGCCAATCTCTCACCCCCTCCAAAAAAAAGCTGGATCTTTTAATAAGCCACCAAGGGGAAAACAAAACAAAACACAGATTATCACGTTCAACAATCTTGAGTTTGGCCTCCACTTCCAAACTCTCCCTTTCTGCTCCTTCATTTTTCACCTGGCCTGGACTCTTTCTTCTTTCTTTTGTGACGCCTAATGCTCCCTGTGGTACGGCCTCTCCCTGCGCTTGAACCTGCTGTTTGCATCTGACAAGGATTCTCTCGGCTAAGCGGGGAGGGGAAGAAGAGAGGGGGGACATGCTTCCCGAGCCCTGTTCAAAAAAAAGGAAAGAAAAAATTTTTTTGCCCTCTTTTAGCAAAATGTTTAACGTTCCTCGTGAACATGAGAGAGAGAGAGAGAGAGAGAGAGAGAGAGCGAGGGGGGAAATTCCCTGCCTTTTCATCCATTTAAGGAAGGAGAAATCACCACATTCAATAACAGGTCTAAATACAGTAGTGGAACAATCCCTTCTTTTTTTCCTTCTTTCTCTCTCTCTCTCTCTCTTGCACGTGTCCCCCCTCCAGTACCAGACTTGGGGCTGGCAGGGACAGGGGGAAAACAGGCAGGGACACCCCCTCTTTTTTCTCTCTTTCTCTCTCTCTCTTTCTCCATGCAGGAGTAGTTCTGCAGGAGGAGAGCACCTCACCTAGGCTGCCCCTGTCCAGAGTTTCTCGGCCTCCCCACCAACACCACCGAGCCAGAATTTGCAAGAAGTGATTCATAAAATGATCCTGCCTTGCCCCAGCCAGCTATCTACAGGTCTTGGAGATATCCAGAGCTTGGCCCGACAAGGTGGTTTCGGGGGAGAAAACCGTGGGGAACTAACTCCCCGGCGCTCGTATCTGCCGGAGGTCAAAGCAAGGCAGCTGCGAGATCAATGCTCCGGGATCGGACCGGCTGCAAGTATCATTCGAAGTGGGGGGAGGAAAATCAAATAAATTTGGCCATTATTCTGCCTGCCCTTTTTTTTTTTTGGTGTGTGTGTGTGTGTGTGAGGGGGTGTCTCTGTTTTTAAAGGATTTCCCCCCCCTAAGTAATGATTGGACCTATTAAGTTGTGCCGTCTCAGCAGAGGCTGGCTCCTAGGTGGTATTTTTTGTGCGTGTTTTTTTTAAAATATGCTTCCCGCAATCTCCTAGCCAGAAATTTGCTTTTTACAATTCAACCGGTTAGATGAGGAGCTGTGTGGTATAGTGCCTCCTTCCTTGTACATAGTTGCACAGGCAGGCAGGCAGGCGCGCACACACACACACACACACACACACAGAGGGGATTTCATTTCCCCTTGCAGACATCCTCGTTGCTATGATAAATTTAAATAGAATCACCTTTGGGCTCCCCAACAGGTAAACTGGGTACTTTTGCTTTTTAGAGAGAAAAAAAGGGGAAGCCGCTTTACAGACAAATTTAAGAAGCCACCTGTAGCCTAAACCACAATTTAACAAACAGGCGAGTGAGTGGATGATGTCAGAGTTGACTTTGGTTCACCAACTAAGCAAGATTCTAAAATGGGCAAACTTACAATGATGGCTGGGTATGAAATGGGAACCAAGTCGCATCCTGGCAGACCAACACACATCAACCTGGTTAATTTAAAAGCCCCCCCGTTTTTTTAATAGCAAAAAAAAAAAAAAAAAAAGCAAAAAATCCCAAATTCTTTGTCCCAGGTGAGAATAAGAGCTGCCTGTTCTCACAAGCTGACCCTTAGGGGGGGGGGAGGAGGAGGGAACCCTGATTTACGCCGCCTCGTTTTCTACGATCATCCAGAACCAGAAGAAAAGGAACCACAGAGTTAAAGGAGAAATAGCAAAAGAGAAGGTCTCCGTAAAGGAAGAGGGTGGAATTCCGGCTGCTGAAGACTAAAATAATTGGTTTGCTTTCTGACGGATCCAACAGTGACACAATCCCCACCCCCCAAGATCCCAAGTCCGTTTGCTCCTTTTCTCAAGTGAAAACAGTCAATAACTAAAGAAAGATAGAAAGAAAGAAAGAGGGAGGGAGGGAGAGAGAGAGAGAGAGAAGAAGGAAAAAAGAAAGAGGAAAAAAGAGAGAGGGAGGGAGGGAGGGAGAGAAGAAAAAAGCAAGGAAGAGGGGAGGGAGAGAGAGAGAAGAAAGGAGGGAGAGAGAGAAGAAAGAAAAAGAAAGCAAGAAAGAAAGGAGAAGACAGAAAAAAAGAAAAGAAGGAAAGAGAGGGAGGGAGGGAGGGAGAAGAAGGAAGAAAAGAAAAAGAAAAGAAAAGAAAAGAAAAGAAAAGAAAAGAAAAGAAAAGAAAAGAAAAGAAAAGAAAGAAAAGAAAAGAAAAGGAAGGCAGAGATAGACCAGCCACCACCGAGCGTGAAACAGTGTTAACTCATATTTATTACAATTATATACAGTCGTATTTTATACTGGAATCCTATACATGATCACACAGATGAGCATGTTTCGCTGAGCCCTCCTGGCGAGGACCAAGAGCAATAAGAGGAGGCCCGCGATGTTTGTCACTGGTTTCGAGTGCTCTTTTAATGACGGGAACGGAAACCAACACCGCGGCGACACCTGAGGACACGACGCCAGAAAACTGGGGTTTCTCAAACCCGCTTTCTTTCCTCCACCCAACCGGGCCGAAGATGGGAGGGTGGGAGGAGGAGGGGAGGGTCTCACACACACAGGGACCCCTCCCCATCAATGGGGGAAGATGGACATAGCTCCACTGGGGGAACTGTGCCAAGCGGGGGTCTCCTCGGGCAAGAAGGGGCATCCGTGGAGAGCGGCAGGCCGAGCTTCTGATGGCGCAAAAAGCAAGAAGGGGGAGAGAAGGGGGTGCAAGAAAGAGGGGGGGAAGGGAGAGGAGGGTTGCCTTGAGCCTGAAATCCCCAAACTGCCTCTCGGGCACCAGCAGCCTTTCCCAAGAGTCATCGGCAAAGCCAGGCAGAATGCAATAAATAAAGATGGGGGGTTGAGGAAGACCAGAAGCCCCCCCCGATGAAGGACGGGTGGGGGGAATGAGGGATCCCCACCCGCCCATGGAAATGTTTGTGCTTGCAGCTGGATGGGTGGGAGTCAGTTTGGGGACAAGGGGGGGGAGGCGGATGAGCGGAGCGGCTGGGCCCACGGACGGAGGTCCGGTTGCCGAAGGAGTGAGAGGAGACCCGGACAGGAATGGGGGGGCGGAAGCGGGGGAGAGGCGGGGAGGGAGAGGGAGGGCCCGTCACCTGCTTGGCGGGGTGAGATCGGGGCGAACCACAGAAGTGAGGCAAGGGGACGATCGGAGCCTTGGTGAAGAAAGATCGAGATGGGTGGAGAGGGGGAGAACGGTGGGAGCGCCCCGAGCTAGTCAATTTCGTTCTCGTTGCTGGCACCTTCGGGCCTCCGCAGCTTCTCCACCTGTTCGTTTATCTGCCCGTCGCCTCCTCGCCGATCCTCTGTCTGGACATCCTCCTCGTCTGGGCGATTGTCCTCTTCTTCTTCCTCCTCCTCTTCCTCCTCTATACGGGCCTGCTCCTCCCGCTTCTCCTCTTCCCCTTGTACCTCCATCCGTACCTGGCCCGTCAGGTCGATCACGGGCTCCCCTTCTTCCGCGGGGCTCAAGAGGTGGCAGCCCACCTTGGTCCCTTCGGGGCTGTGGTTTTCCTTGACGGGCGAAGGTGAGTTGGACTCGTTGCTGACCGGAGAGATATCGCTGCTGGTGTTGTGGTTGTTGGTCACCGGGTTGGAAGGGGAAGTGGGCTTCACTGGCATTTGCCAGGAGAGGATTTTGGGGGCTGATGGCGAGGGAGGAAACTGTCTCCTGGAGAAGAAAGGGGAGAGAAAAAGGAGGAGGTGGGCTTATTTGTTTTAAGACAGAGAAGGAAAAAAAATTTCTGGGAGGGACGCTATTCAGTTACTCCAATCCAATCACTGCAATAGGAAGTCATCTCAGGGTCAACTACACACACACACACACACAAATTTCTTTCTACAGCTTCCAGGGAAGGACGTCTTAAGGGCATTCGATCACATTCTAGAATCACATATGTACAAAACTGGAAAAACAAAAGTATACCTACAGATGAAAAGGTATTAAAAACAATATTAGAATGTGCCGAAATGGACAGGTTAATGATGGAAATTAAGGATAAAGAAGAAATCACCCCACCCCAGCCAATTCCCAACCATCCCCTGCCCCGATGACAGCAGATCACACGAGCCATTTGATGGGCTCCATCCCTCTCCGGGTTCCCCAGGCCCAGCTGGCAAAACCAGGTCTCCAGTGCCTTCTGGAAGAGTATTAGACAGGGGGCCAGTCTAATCTCTGGGAAAGGATATTCCAGAGAGAGGGAGCCACCACGGAGGAGGCCCTTCTTCTGGGTCCCACCAGGTGTATCTCCCTCAGGGGTGGGAGCCGCAACATTCCCTACCTCCCTGCTCTAATGGGTCGGGTACATGTGACCAGCAAGAGATTGCTGCACATCAGTTTTACTCACTAGCGCTGACATAGAAGGTAAGTTTTTAAGCTTAAAATGGGCAATTTTTGAACGCTGCACGCATGCGCAAAGCACACATTAGAAGACGCGCACGCTCAACAAACTGGTTGTTAAAGTGGTTGCGTCCCGCCACTGTATTAGTGTAGCTCTTCTCTTGCAGTGAGTGGTTCTGGATCCCTGCTGGAGGCCCCGTGGTGGGCTCACGTTACAAGACAGGATTCATCTAACTGACCTTGGAGCGGTTCTATTCTTCAAGCAGGAATATTTATTTTTCTTGCTCCGGGATTCCCTGGAATATCTGGGCATCACCCCAAAGCCGTCCCCATGTCAGAATACTCTCCCCCCTCCTCCCCCATGCTTGACCCCTGAGCCCCTCCTGATCCCTCTCCCTGGAACTCCCCCCATCCTCCGCCTGCGGAGAAGCAACGCCACCCCCCATCATTCACCAGTGTCGTCAATGCTATCAGAAATTCAATTTAGAGACTTTTTTCTTTGCATCCCGTGACACGGGCTCCTGGCATGACAGCGAGGGAGGGCCAGGAGCCCTCTGTTTATTTATTTTAAGAAAATATATTTTCCAAGAGCACTTATCTCCCCGGCTGCATTAGCACAACAGCGCACACATCCCCCGGTCCCACTAAACAATAAATGAATTTCTCCTTAATGACAAGATGTCCTCCCGCGGACACACAGATACAGCACGGCTGCCCTTGTGCTAGCTCGCCTGGACGCTTCCAGCAAGGACTGAATATTGAAATGGGGGGGGGGGACGATTTTGTGGTGGGAAGGGAGAGGGGGGGGCTTGTCTCAGGGGCCCCCCTCTTCTCCCCACAGCTCATCAGCGCCATCATCTTCCCCTCTGAGGGAGTCGGTGTGATAGAAGAATTTGGCAAATAACAAAGGACCCCTTTTCTGCCCTCCCCCTAATACTATGGTGTCCCGAACCCCTTGGAGGTGCTACTTTCATTTTCAGCCTTGCCGTTAAACGTATTAAACCGTTTTAAGAAACCGCACTGCAGTTTTTTCAGTGTGTCAGGTGTTCCTTCCACAGCAAAATGCACCTCGGATGCGGAAAAAAAGAAAAAAAATTGAGACAAGCCACAAGTGAAGCACCTCCATATTTGGACACGAGTCCTGGTCCTCCACGGCTCCCACTGTCAGCCTGGGATTCACTCTTGGGACATGATGGGAGCAAATCTCATTCATTACTTTAATTAGAGGGAAACTGTGAGTGGAGGGGTCCCTGAGGATCATCTACTCTAGCCTAAACTGCCAGTTGATTAAATCGAGTGCTGTCACATTCACTGGTTCTGCTGGCCTCCTTGTTCCTTGCTGGGCCTACTGGTATCTATGGGTCGTTCCCATTGCTTAAATTCCTTTGCAAGGTGGCTGTCCCCACGTCTTGGGGCACAGAGTTCCGTGGGCGGATTCTGTGCCCTGGACAGGAGCCCTCGCTCGTGTCAAACTAGAAGGTTCCTTCAGTGAAAAACAACCTTATTCAGTTCTCCTGACAGCTAGAACAATTTAATCAGGGGAACAACCCGCCTCCAGAAGTTGTAGATGCTCCAGCACTGGAGGTTTCTAAGCAGAGATTGGATAACCATTTGTCTGAAAGGGTATATAGTTTCCAGCCCGAGAAGGGGGTTGGACTAGAAGACCTCCAAGGTCCCTTCCAATGCTGTTATTCTATTCTATTCTATTCTATTCTATTCTATTCTATTCTATTCTATTCTATTCTGTGTTGTTCTGTTCTATTCTCTTTCTATTCTCTTATCTATTATTTTGTTCTATTCTGTCTATATTCTATTCTATTCTATTCTATTCTATTCTATTCTATTCTATTCTATTCTATTCTATTCTATTCCATTCCATTCCATTCTATTCTTCAGTCCTCTTTCTGTTCTGTTCTGTTCTGTTCCGTTCCCCTCCGCTCCGCTCCATTCCATTCCTATTATAAGGCAACTACTTTTGTACATCTGTGTTGTGACCTGCATCTAATTTGTTTTAAAGCTGTTCCATTTCCAAAGGAATAGACCATTTTAATTTCACCTCCTGAGGATTCTAGGAGGACCCCCAAAGCTGAATATATATCTAAAATAACCGGATGCATAAATGACCCCGAGAGCCTCTCGTAAACTGCGTAAAGCCGCTGAATCGGTAGCCCCCCAAAAAAACCGAATGGTGGATGAAAGGGCAGCCCCAGTGGCTGCTGTGAAGAGGTTGTGTGGAAGGATACAGAGGAGAGAAACACGCAGACGGTCGAAAGGAGTCTCTGAATTGCGTTTTCAAAGGTTGAAGCCAGAGGAATTTGTGCTTTGTTTTAGCTAGGCTGAGATGTGGCTCCATTACCTGGTCCTCATTTTCGCAGGCAACAAAATTTCATTTTAATGTGTGCTGATTTAGTGTACGTTCAAAGTGACAATAAAAGTTATTCCAAAAGGTCCTTTAATTTCCTACCTGTTCAGGAGAAGCCCTTTTAACGAGTAGATCTCCGACTTCAGCTCACTGATACTCTGAGATTCCAAAATCCAGTTGGTCGATGTAGTGGCCTAAGAGGCAAAATAGTGGCTGGAGTCAAAACTCAGGCGTTGCGTAATTCTACGTACCTCTGGACCTCCGATCTACCCATCAACCACACCAGCTCATTAGAATCTCAAGGTCCAGAACAGTTTAAGTAATGACAACTAAGATGGAGGCAAAAACGTATGAAGAACAGTTGCAGGATTTGGGTTTGGCTAGTCTAAAGGAAAGAAGAATTAGGGATGACGTGGTAGCATTCTTCCAGTAATGGAGAGGTTGCACCAGAGGGCAGGACAAGAAATAATAGATGGAAACTAATCCAGGAGAGAAGCAACCTAGAATTAAATAAATTTCCTGATAGTTAGAACAATTTAACCAGTGGAACCGCTTGCTTCCAGAAATCATGGGTGCTCCACCACTGGGTGTTTTTCAGAAGAGTCTAGGCAAAGGCCGTCAAATTTGGCAAGTTTAAGACGTGTGGACTTCAACTCCCAGAAATTCCTGAGCTGACATGACTGGAGGAGGAATTCTGGGAGTTGAAGTCCACAAGTCCTAAAGCTGCCAAGTTTGAAGACCCCAGGTCTCCTGCATTAAGCAGGGGGACTAGAGGACCTCCAAGGTCCCTTCCATGTTAGGGTTTGCAGCAGAAATTCAAGTCCAGAAAACGCACAGGTGACGGATTCAGCAGGATCATGAACTTCTTTATCAACATAATAACACGAGTAAAGATTACACAGTACTGTTTGTCGATTCTTTCAACGTAGCATAAGCAAAAATACAAGCAGCGGCTCAGAGGGCTCAGAAGAGAGATCGGTTTCAGCAAGCAAGCAAGTCTTCAATTCTCAGCAAAGCACACAGAGCCAAGCCACACCCAGGCGGTCCGCTCCCATTGGCTGGTCTGCTGCCACGCTTACTCACTTGCTGACTTTGTTAACCATGTCTCTGCCAGTTAATGAATCTACTCTGACATTCCAGCTCATTCTATTCTGTTCTAATCAAGGAGAGAAGCAATCTTGGAAGGAAGGAGAAACTTCCTAACGGTGATGACAACTAAGCAGTGGAACTACTTGCCACCAGAGGCTGTGGGCGCTCCATCTCTGGAGGCTTCTAAGAAGAGAACCGGACAATCACTTGTCTGGAATGGTGTAGGGTCTCCAGCTTGGACCAGAGAACCTCTTGAGGCCCAGTTCTATTCTGATTGGCCACTTTGCAGGAGAGCTGATCCAGCAGAGATCACTTCTGCCCCGTTGTCCTGGGGAGGGGCAGTGTGGTGTTGTGGTTTCAGCTGCCAGACTCAACAGGGGGGAGGCCTGAATTAGCAGGAGGTGCCACGGGAGGCAGGGCACATCCGCCTGAAAAAAAAGCACCCAGCTCAGAACAAATGGAATTGGGATTTCCAAGCAGGGCTTCCAACTTTGCGGGTTGCCGCTTGTAAGGTTTAAACAGCTGGGCTCCAAGGTCTGGCGTTGACACAGCTGGCAAAGCAGGCCCAGATGTGGTTCCCCAGGGAATGCCAGCTCTCCCCACTCCAAGCCACCGTTTTGGCTCTCCCGGCGCTTTGAAAGCCTACTAAAGTACATGAAGGGGAGAGAGCTTTCCGACCGGCTGGCTTGCCAAGGCACATCTGCTGCCAGATGCAGAGGATTTCAGAAAGAAAGCCTGAACATCTGGGGCTTTTTAAAGACAGCCTCTTTTAAACATACAGGGAAACCAACCCAGCAGACACACACACACACACACTGAGTGGAAAATGTATGTCTGGAGCCCGGCGTTCACCCCTTCTCCTTCACCTCCCCCCTTTAAAAAACAAAAAACAAAACTGGGTGTAGATTTCTTTTAATTGCTTCAAGCCTCTCTCTCTCTCTCTCTCTTTTTAATGCTTACAACCTGCCGCTAATAAGCGGATAGAAAAACTTAACACTGCAGCTGAGAAAACTCTTATTTTCCCCGTTTGTTTTTGACTCTGCAGTTGATGAGTTCAGCCAAGTCTCTTCCTCAATTTCTCTCTCTCTCTCTCTGTAGAAAGTTTTTGATCGGTAGGGCAGAGTGCTGCTATATTAAGATGTGTGTGTTTGTGTATTTAAAAAAATAATACTGGGGAGGGGGGCAGTCTTTTGAACTTTTCCCCATCCTTGAAGCCCCCCTGCCTTTTCCTTAAAGCATGACATGTGCTCTTAATAGTAATCCTTTAGACCAAAATCCTGTTTCCTGCCTGGCTGCAGGCCACCCAAGACAGCTAAGAGGGCATGAAATGAAACACGAATGGGGTGGTGGTGGTTTCCTGGCTTGTGGTGTACCCCCATCTGCCCCACGGACCGTCTCCTAAACGATGGAGGTAAGGCAGGGGTCAGCAACCCGCTGTCAGGATCCCAGCAGTTATCCCCATTTAAATCATGAGTCTCTAGCCAAACTTCCAAAACTTAAAGATGATTTATTTATTAAGATTTATTAAACATGTCCGGCACTGCCTTGGTGTAGCCGACTCTGAGGCACATAATTCATTGTCACCCTTGACCCAGAATTTCCCCCGCCCCTGGTGTATCATCATTCATATTCTCCAATGGGACAACCCCATAGCCCAGAGTCAACAATCATGTTCTCCAGTTAGAATGTTCCCCGACAGAAACTTCGGTCACCTAGTTGCTATCTTTGAAAACATTTATGGAATGCAGTTTCAGGTTGCAAGCTGTCGCACTGCTCTTTCAAACCCCTTTCCCCCCACTCCCTTTCTGTTGGCAACTCTAAAAGACCATAGAAATATTTTATGACTCGACACCTGTGGGCTCTGGAGCCGCATGGGGCTCTTTCAGCCCTCTGCTAGGGCTTCCCTGTCACCGGTCGGCTCCACAATTCGTAGGGCTTTTCAGTTAGGACAGGTAGAGGAAAAAGGACGCCGTGCTAGGAGGAGACTCTATGGTTGGGGGGAACTGCCATAGAGTCTGGTGAGCTCCAGAATCCAGAAGGTCCTCTGGTTAGGACCTTTGTGGCTCTGTGAGTGTTTAAGGTTGCCGACTCCTGAGGTAAGGGGACCACTTGAGTCATTTTTTGGCCGTTTCTCCATTAAAACCCATTCACCGATCCCTTGATTTTTTTTTCCAGTGAGCTAGACTGCTATTGAACATGGAGGCTCCGCTCAGCCTTTCTGGTACAGGGCTGTCAGGGGGGGGGGGCTTTTCCAGCCATCTGACTGGGATTTGGGATTTGGGAGTGGGGGGAGGGGAGGGAGGAAAGGCTCACAAAACTTTAGGTAAATTGCTTGGAAAGATTGTACGGGCGTCGAAAAGCGAGATACCTTGGAGGTAGCCAGTTCTTGGGTTAACTCCTGGATTTTCTGCTGCTGTTGAACGAGCAGCTCCTGGACGGAGGCTAAAGTGGTCTGAAGCTGAGTCACTGCGTAACGGAAGAGGGAAAAGATTATTAAATTAGGAGAGGCACAAAAGGAAAAGAACGAGAGAGTCCTCGAACGCAGAGGGGCAGATCTCCGCATTCCTCGCCTGGTCTGATTTATTTCCCAGCTTCTACTTCCTCTAACTGCTTATAATTTATCTGAGCTCTGCGTAATCTACCTGCGCTGTATCGTTCCTACTTTATCTCCCCTTTGTAAAGGTGTCTGTAGCTCACAGGGTATCCGTCTGAAACCTCTCCCTTCTAATTATGACCGCCTATGATTTGCACGGCTTCTCTGAATGGGTGCAGCGTCAGGGTAATTTATCTGCCTCCGGGGCAGGCAAGGAAAAACACTCTTGTGCTGGCTGCCCAGGGAGGAAGCTGGGGCCAAAACCCAGCAGAATCCAGGCCTCATTGGAGGGCGGAGATCCCCTGAAGACACAGTAGGGTCTGTCTTCCTCACCCCCTCCCCAGAAAGGCTAATGGGATCTTTCCAGAGCTTTCCTAGTTTCTTTCCTTCCTTCCTCCCTCTTCCCCTGCCTCCCTTGCCTTCCTTGTGTCCATCATGGCTGCATCTCTCCTATCCACGCTTCATGAGCTGGCAATGGGACAACTGATCCTTCCTTCCTTCCTTCCTTCCTTCCTTCCTTCCTTCCTTCCTTCCTTCCTTCCTTCCTTCCTTCCCTCCTTCCTTCCCCCCTTCCCTTCCCTTCCTTCCTTCCTTATGTCCGTCATGGCTGCACCCGACCTATCCAAGCTTCATGAGCTGACACAGTGGGACATTTGACCTTTCCTTCCTTTCCTTTCCTTTCCTTTCCTTTCCTTTCCTTTCCTTTCCTTTCCTTCTTTCCTTTCCTTTCCTTTCCTTTCCTTTCCTTTCCTTTCCTTTCCTTTCCTTTCCTTTCCTTTCCTTTCCTTCCCTTCCCTTCCTTTTCCTTCCCTCCTCCCTTCTACCTGTCATGGCTGCATCTTTCCTATCCAAGCTTCATGAGCTGACAGTGGGGCAACTGACCTTCCCTTCCCTCCCCTCCCCGATGGAACACATGAACTATGTTTCTATCACCTGTTCAACTCTGCCTCTCTCCTCCAATCTCTCAGGTGCTCTCCCCCCCCCTTCAGGTGGCTTCCCGGATGAAACCCAGGCTGGCTGGGGAATTCTGGGAGTTGAAGTCTACCCATCAACCAAGCTGCCCAGGTGGATGCCGCAGTAGGGAGCTCCAGTGCTGTGCGTTACAACGCAACGCATCTGGGGGGAAGCGCGCGTCCAATTCTGCAAAGCTGGACCGAGGACGATCCAACATCGGGGCGAAAACTCTCATTTGGAGAAAAGGGAGCTTTGTGGGTAAGAGGGGAGGATTTGGTTCAAAATTGTAATGCGGGAGTTCCGGTCCAATAATGAGGCTTGTAAAGAAAACATTCCACCAGGATGACAGAAGCAGCTAATCTAGGCCATCTCATGGGGCGTGGATAATAAACAGTGTCCTATAGAATCAATAACAGAGGAAGCTGAAGGGGTCAGGAGAAGCTTCATAATTACAGGCATTCCTGACCCTCGCTGAATTCTTGGAAGGAAAAATGTGACTTGAGAAGAGGCGAAACAGGTGCCATTTTCATTATATCAATACATCTATATGAGCGTGTCTGCATGTGTGTGTGTGTCTCTGTGTGTGTGTGTGTGAGAGAGAGAGAGAGAAACCAAAACACCCGACCCCAAAGAAAATACTCCAAGAAGCAGAAATTAAAAATGAACTTTAGAGCCCCTTCAAAAGGCTGTCATTTTATTCCCCTTATTAATATTCTGAGGTTGGGAGCCTTTCGGTAAAAACATAATTAATTGAGGCTGCGCCGACAGTAAACAAGCAATTTCAAATTAAACCGAAATGACGGCGGCTTCATTTGCAAATGTGAACAGATTTCTCAGAGCAGATAAATGAAGTCGCCACATAAAGTGAGGAGGGGTCTGTGTGTGTGGGGGGGGGGGAAAGGTTGGGAAGAAAGGAAGGAAGGAAGGCAGGCAAGGGAGGTGGCGGGGGGGAGGGGGGCAGACGCCGGGAGGGGGGCTGTGAGGGGCAGGAGCTGATGGGATCATTAATCTCTTACCTGTCTGCGTCACGCTGCCACTCATTTCGGAGATGTTTGACTCGATCCTCTGCAACTGTTTCCTGTCTTCCTTGCCTCCCACGATCAGGGGAAGGAGATATTTCTGCAGAGAAGCGGGGGAAAAAAAAGAGACAAGGGTGGGTGGGTGCAAACAGGAGTCCTTTCAAAGTTCAGACCGGGCTAACCAAATTCCTAAATCGATGGGAGGAGGAGGCAGACAGGTTGCCTAAGTATATGACACCCCACGTGTTTTGTCAGGCTTCACCCCTGTTGGCAAGAGGGGTATAAGTATCAGCACGAGCGCTTAAGACTTTGCAGCCCTCTCTAAGCTGTTTACAGTGTCAGCCTTTTGCCCCCAGCAGTCTGGGTCCCCATTTTACCTACCCCGGAAGGATGGAAGGCCGAGTCAACCTTGAGCTGGTCAGGATCGAACTGCTGGCCAGTGGGCAGAGTTAGCCTGCAATACTGCATTCTAACCACTGGGAGGGAGGGAAGGAAGGAGTGGAAAGAGGAAGGAAGGAAGGAATGGGAAAAGGAAGGAAGGAAGGAAGGAGTGGGAAGAGGAAGGAAGGAAGGAATGGGAAAAGGAAGGAAGGAAGGAAGGAGTGGGAAGAGGAAGGAAGGAAGGAGTGGAAAGAGGAAGGAAGGAAGGAGTGGGAAAAGGAAGGAAGGAAGGAGTGGGAAGAGGAAGGAAGGAAAATAGTAATACACTTACAAGACTTATATACCACTTCCCAGTGCTTCGCAGCTCTCTCTAAGCGGTTTACAGAGTCAGCCTTTTGCCCCCAACAACCTAGGTCCTCATTTTACCGACCTCAGAAAGCTGATGTGACTGAAGCCACAATTAAGCAAGCTGATTTGTGACACCTCGGTCATGGTGCCAAATCCCAGTTGGCTTTGAACTCAAGGTAACACATCCCATACTGGTTTTTTTTTCCTCCGTTCATGTTTTATTGGCTGAGTTCAAGCACCAACATATAAAAGCCACCGCAAAGTTCCTTAATTGAGGTTTTTTGTATGATATTTATGTGAAGATACACTGTTTTGAGTAACAGACAATTAAATCCTGATTTCAGAAGGCTCCCTGATTTTTTTCCTCTGCTTTTATTTCTCCTCTTGTGCCAACTGCAACAAGCCAAAATGCTGCAGTGGGTTAGTTTCTCAACAACGCCAAATCTATGGCAAGTTGCTCTGAAATAAACACTAGGCTAATTTTAAAGGCAGCTAGGGGAGGGTAGGTTCTTCATAAGGGTCTCTGCCCCACTGGGAATTTCAGCTCAGCTGTGCCAGCATTCACCCCCCTCACCAATAACGCCTGGATAATTTAGTTCAGAAAGGGAGCAGTTTAGTTCTTCATTCTAGAGCTATCCTCATTTTATAAAGGACATAAAAAAGTACAGATGTAGAAAGAGTGTTTTAAAGGTAATTCTTCAAGAGAGTTTACTATGTTAAAAAAAAAACGCACACCAAATGGAAGTGCCTAAGGCTAGGAAATATGTTCTCCACTTTTAATAATACAGCTATTTGGTCTCTGCTGTGTGTAGTATGAATTTGCATAGCCCTTAACACTTCATGAATGAAAATGGGGAGGGGGGGGGAATTCCTTTTACTCAACCACACGGGCACTGCAAAAAGAGGGCATTTATTTGGCGGCCTGTGTTCCCGAGGGCGTGCAACATGCAAACAGGTACCAGGTCACCCAAAACTGAAAGCAATAATGTTGCCAAAGGAGAGGATGTGACTTGTAGAATAGCGTCTTATATCTTCAGATGATCAATACAGAGGCGTATTTGGGAAGGTATGCCAGTACGCTCCATAGAAACGGGAAAAAACCAGGTCCACATTTCCCCGAAAATAAGACCCTGTCTTATATATATTTTTTTGGCCACCAAAAAAGGCACCAGGTCTTATTTTCGGGGGACGTCATCCCCTAACTAACCTCACTTGTGCAAGTCGCCCCCGGCCTCCATTTCACTGTCAGAGGCCTTCAGGAACTACTTCTTCTGTGACCAGTAAGGCTTTCCTGAAGGCCTCTGCAGCCCATAACTGAGCTCTGGATCGATCCTGAACTTCGTTATCAGTAACAGAGGCCTTCAGGAAAGCCTTGCCGGCTGCAGAAGAAATGGGCTGGCAAGGCAGGTGTCGGGGTGTGTGAGGCCGGCTACAACTGCCCAAAGGTAAGTAGTAGGGCAGCTCCACCCCACCCAAGCCTAATTTTTACCCGTCCACTTTGAAGTGGGTGGGATCTTAATTAGGGCTTATTTTTTGGGGGGGGGTAGGGCTTATATTGGGCGCAGGTGTAAAAATCAAGTTAGGGCTTACTTTCAGGGTAGGTCGTATTTCTGGGGAAACAAGGTACTCGGCTCCTGGCCCGGCCCTTCAATTACGACAAGGGAAGATTTCCATCTTTACAGGAGGGGACACGGGAGCAAGGATGGCAATGCCTGCGAACGTGCCTCGCGAAGAGGCCCGTCATTTGGCGCCGCTTAGCCAGGAGGGTGGAACGAAAAACCCACTCGGAGGAGCTGGGGTGAAGGTTAGCTTTTGCACCACCCTGTGGAAATCAGAACCGCTTACCTTGTAAAGCTGGTGGAAACCGATTGCAATGCCAGTCATAATAATTGCTAGGGCACCATAATCTCTCCATCTGGAGCTCGGGGGACCTGAGGAGGAAAAGCAGGCAAACAAAGAAAGAAAGAAATATATCAGAGGCGGGGAAAGCGTCTTCAGAAAAAGGGGCCTAGGCACCTCCTTCCTCGACCCCTTAAATGTTTAAATCTTCCTCTTAAGGAGGGATAGAAATATCTTAAGATTATCATCAGGAAAGCTGGAGACCCAAGGAGGGGGGGAAAAAAACAGGGACGTGTCAACTTACAACCTAATTAATTTAGGAATTAATTTTCACACGGAGGACCGTTGCAGCATCTCCACGGTCGCGCGATCAAAATCCGGGGGCTTGGCGTGTATTTACGGCAGTTGCACTGTCCCGGGATCATGGGATCACCAGGAGGAGACCTTCCCGTCTCCTCCACGCGCACCCTACACTTACCTCCATCCCAAACGGGCCCCATGGGGACTCCTGGGAGGGGAGGGGTGGGCGGGGGCCAGCCAGGAGTGGGGTTTGGGGGGTTCTCTGAACTGCGCAGAATCTTAGCTGGAGGCTCTACTGAACCCCTGCAAACCCCCAGCAGCCCCACCCCGGTTGTAAGTCGAGGGTTACCTGTCTTCCCATCCCTGTCTTTGATTGCTAACATCTACCTCAATCCGGGTCATGTGAACACAAGCGAAGGGTGGGGGGTGACTCCTGACCGTCACAGAAGTTTGACATTTTCACGCAGGCGATAATTTAGGGATTTGAATTGCAGCAAAGATTGCTCCCCCACTCCACCTTCCCCATCTCTGCTGCTTTGACCTCCAGAAACACGCCCCCCCTGCCCCCCCGGGAGACACCTGTGGGACTCCCCGCACGGCCCCGCCCACGCTGGCCTCTCACCCCTTCCGCCTCCCCCTTCCGTTCCCATCAGGCTCCTGCTAAGAACATTTTATTGCCCCCCGGTTTTCATTATTAATGAAAAGGGACGGGGATGATCTTTTAGAAAGTTCAGAGAGTCTATAAAGAGAAGGAGCCGAAATGCCATTTTGCGCATTTTTCGGGAGGCGTGAAACAATTTTGTCTGGTGGTGAAAAATAAAAGAGGACGAAGGAGAAAGGGAAGAAACTAATTGAAGCAGGGGGGGATTGGTGGGGGGGAGACACAGACTCTGCCATTTGCTTTCCCAGCTGCAACGGTGGGCGGGAGGAGAAAAATCCAACCGGTAGCCCTGGATCGGATGCTGGGGGCTGCCCATATAAGCCGCTTTCTGCAGACTTTTAGAGAGGTAAAATGTATGAGGTGAGGCTGGTTTCTGTGCCCACCTAAGCAAATCTGACTCGGTGTCACCAGGTTTTCGGATTCCCCCAAAAGGAAAAAAAAAAAAGGCTTATTTGGATGGCAAAGTGGGCGTTTTTCACAGCTGGCAGCTCGAAGAGGGGGGTGGACTTCACCTCCCAGGATTCCCCAGCCAGTGTTGCCATCTTCGAGCCGCCAACCTTGAAAAACAGTTCACTTAGAAATG
The DNA here is from genome assembly GCF_049901735.1 of Notechis scutatus. Taxonomy (NCBI): domain Eukaryota; kingdom Metazoa; phylum Chordata; class Lepidosauria; order Squamata; family Elapidae; genus Notechis; species Notechis scutatus. The sequence goes on along the minus strand of NC_142024.1, from coordinate 5,605,653 downwards.
TAAGGCCTCCTTTCCGAGCTAGGAAGAAAGGCTACGCGGAAGAGTAAAAGCAACGTTTCCGAAGTTTCTGTCACACCCTTGTTAGAGTCGGACTCTGAGGGAGAGGAGGAACAGACGACAGGGAGTGGAGGTGTGGCACCGGAGGTTGTGGAGGAGGTGGGGAAGGGCAGAGGCCGGCTGGGCAGTCAGAGGAAGAACCAGGCCCATCCCCTCTGCATCCTAAGAGACACAGGGAGGAACGGAGGAGGAAACTTGGCTTATGAGAGAGGAAGCGGCCATGATCCCCCTCATTGGTTGCAGCTGGGGAAAATAGTATATAAGAGAAACACAGCGTTGCCAGAAGCAAAGCGTGTTTTATTTTGGGCTGAAGTTATCTTGGTTGGTGTCCTTCCAACAGACTGTGCCTTGTTATCTCCTTGAATTTGGCAATTACTTAACCTGGTCCGTTGTGGAAATTCCTTCACTGTAGTTTGTTTTGGTTTTTTATTTCACCTCTATCTGCTCATTAAGTTCGGACTGTATTGCTTTATTTTGAAGACTATTTTTGAGTATGTTTTATCTCCAACTGAGAATTATTGAACAGTGGGGCCAAGTTGGAGGCATTAAAGGACATTTATTTACGTTTTGGATTTTGTTACGTTGGTGTTACACTCTGGATCATCACAGTTTCAACCATGAATATCAACGCATCGGTGGGAGGGGTAAACCCTAATCCAAACAGCAACTCAGAATACTGTCAGAGGTGCCCAACTTTCTTCCAAAATAATAATGCATGCACAGTGGTGTCCTTAAAGGGCCAAATGTCACCAACTTGATGCCTGCTTATAGGGCCAAGCTACTGCACTAAAAAAAATGTGGAGACTCTAGAAAGAGTGAAGAGAAGAGCAACAAAGATGATTAGGGGACTGGAGGCTGAATATATGGAGAACGGTTGCAGGAACTGGGTATGTCTAGTCTAGTGAAGAGATGGACCACATGATAGCAGTGTTCCAATATTTGAGGGGCTGCCCCAAAGAAGAAGGGGTCAAGCTATTCTCCAAAGCTCCTGAACGCAGGACAAGAAGCAACGGATGGAAACTAATCAAGGAGAGAAGCAACCTAGAACTAAGGAGGAAATTCCTCACAGTGAACACAATGAATCAGTGGAACAACCTGCCTCCAGAAGTTGTGAAGGCTCCAACACTGGAAGTTTTTAAGAAGAGATTGGATAACGCTTTGTCTGGAGTGGTGTACGGTATCCTGCCTAAGCAGGGGGTTGGACTAGAAGACCTCCAAGGTCCCTTCCAACTCTGTTATCCTGTCTTTTTGAGATTTAGAAAGATGATTTGCAAAAGACACCTGATGCAATCCCTTTCGGGGAAACAGCCACGAGGAAAACCGTAAAAATTCAGGTCATCTTGAGAAGGCTGAGCAGATGCAAACACTTTTCTACACACACCTTGGCTAAGGAAGTCCCCAGAATTTCTATGTAATGAAGTGGGTTGGGGGGGGAGAAAAGACCATATAAATCCCATCCATCATTTAAATACTTAAAGCCATCCTTACACTGGGATGACAGTATTTCATAAATGTCGATAGCAGATTTTTTTTTTTTTCTCCTTGCCTCCTCCTCTTCCTTTCCTACGTCCCGCTCCAAATAAGGGGGTTCACTTTAGGAGCCTGTTGAAACTCTGTCAGGTTGAGTGATGTTCCCTCCAACTAATCACATGTCAAATAAAAGATATTTTACGTAATAAATTACCGCTACAAGTAATTCGCTTGTCATTTATCAGTTTTATTATCAGTCAGCCCAAGTCTTGTTTCTCTATATTAATCAAAATCAAGGAGTTGAAGGTGGTGGTTTTTTTTTTTTTTTTTTTTGAAAGAAACAGTTTTGACACCTCTTGACAGAAAGGGCAGATGTGAAGAGGGGAGAATTCGCTTTGCAAGCTGGTGGCGCACATATCTTTGCACGCCCTGAGTGTGCTGGAGTGGCTAGTGAATCAGCGTTTGCTCCGGCCAAAAAGAGGGCAGGGGGTTCTAAAGGCCGTTTCTAGCTCTAGGGGGCGGTGCTCATCTCCGTCACAAAGCTGAAGAGCCAGCGCTGTCCGAAGACGTCTCCGTGGTCATGTGGCCGGCATGACGAAACGCCAAAGGCGCACGGAACGCTGTTCCCTTCCCACTAAAGGTGGTCCCTCTTTTTCTACTTGCATTTTTTTACATGCTTTCGAACTGCTAGGTTGGCAGAAGCTGGGACAAGTAATGGGAGCTCGCTCCGTTCCGCGGCGCTAAGGATTCGAACGCCAAACTGCCGACCTTTCTGATCAACAAGCTCAGTGTCTTAAGCCGCCGAGCCACCGCGTCATTTTAGAGGAAGAAGCAACAAGTCACTTGTAGCTGCCAGACTTTTCACACCGCAACCCATCATCCTTCCTGGTCTTAAAAAGCAGAGGAGCATTTGAGTCTTAAATCTAGGACAGGAACGCTTCTTGGAAATGTTTTTACTTTTTAAAGAATTTCTTCCATTCAAAGGTGCAGCTTTCCTTTGGAGTGAATTGTGATGGTTTTCAGAAGTCACAAGAAATTGCAGTGTGTAAAAATCTGTTGTGCGAGTAGTCCCTGTGTCAACAACTCATAAAATATTTCTATGGTCTTTTTAGAGTTGTCAACAGAAAGGGAGGGGCAAGCAGTGCGGCAGCTCAGAAACTGAAAGTGCATTCCATAAATGTTTTCAAACTAGGTGACTGATGACTATTGGCTAGGGAGGTGTCCCATTGGAGGATATGAATTACGATACACCCAGAGGGGTGGGGGGAAAACCAAGGTCAAGGGTGACAATGAACGGTATGTCTCAGAGTCGGCTACACCCAGGCAGTGCCGGACATGTTTACTTCTAATAAATCCTGTTGAAGTTTTGGAAGTTTGGCTAGAGACTCATGATTTAAATAGGAATAACTGCCAGAATCCTGACACCCTGACTTAAAATAGTTTGTTTAGTGACTGTTCAAAGTTACAATGGCACTGGTGACTTGTGACCGTTTTTCGCAGTTACGACCTCTGAAGCATCCCGGTGGTCACACAATCAGCGTTCAGACACTTGGCAACTGTTCCATACTTATGACCATTGCGATGTCCCTTTCTGTGACAAGCAAAACCAAGGGGGAAGCAACATTCCCTTAACAATCAGGTGACTAGCTTATCAACTGCAGTGATTCAGTTAACAACTGGGGCAAGGAAGGTCTTAAAATGGGGACAAGACTCACTTAACAAATGCCAATCAAAATGGTGGGTCGTAAATTGAGGACTGCCTGCCATTTTCAGCCAGCTGTTTCCCCTGACATCCTGTCTTTCTACATGCAGGCAGTTGGGAGGATTTGTCCAATAAGCATTGTGGCTGATGGTGTCATCGTGGCTCTACAACCATGTGGTGAAGCAAAAGTGCGTTCCCACTGCCTTTCCCTGCCTTTGGATAAAACCCCATGGTAAGAAGACGGTTTGAATGACTTTTTGGATCCAAAGGGGAGTAAACTTTACCGCACGTCTGAGTAGCTGCACACAATTAAATTGATTTCCTTCCTTGGCTCCCCGAGCACGGACAACAGCCAAGCTACAGCAAGGGGACAAAGTTATAGCTCATTTCACGACGTCTTTATTGGGGCTAATGAGCGGTAAGGAGATTTTCCCTTTAAGCCTCTTCCTAGCATTCGGCCCGGAACAGGGAAATCGGAAGGAATTCCAACTTTGGAGAAAGGGGAGAAGAAGAAGAAGGTATTTTGGGATTGCTGGGAAGATATTGAGACTCTCCCTTCAATCAGAAGACAAACAGGCTCTTTGGTTTAGCCCTTTCAGACAAAATCAGAAGGCGAAATCATACCCGGAAATAAAGCGGCTGGGTGGCTTCTGGCAGGCTACTTACTGTACGATGCAAGCGGTGTGGACGGAATTGGCACCAATTGTGGGGGGAGATTGTAGGGCTGAGCTTCTTCTTTCGGGATGCCCGATTGCTGGAAGGCCAGATCTATTTCTTCGTCAGTGAGACCTGGGAGTAGAAGGAAAGGAAAAAGTTTGTAGAAAACCGATCTGATTCCCGAAAGTTCTTGACTAATGGACACAAGGTAAGATAATTCGGTTGCCATTTGTTTTACTGCGAGCACAACCGGCCCACGTTAAAAATGAAACGGTTGCCTGCTCTCAAAAGGAAGCATATATTTAACCCAAACACATACACAACCCACATATATACATGCTATATACATAAATGTATACCTGCACCATGCATATATATATATATATTAATCACAGTCTATTGTGAAATAGTGGAAAGAGGTCACTTGAGAGGTTGATGCTGTATGGAACTGTGACTCAATCTACTCACAAGGATGGAAATTAAGCTTCCTCTACAGCGATTTAGCACCCCAATTCCATTTTTTTAAGGGGGAGGCGAAACCATCCATCATCCTTATCCTTAGGCCGAGAATGTCTTCTCAGAAAATTTCAAGGCACTTGGGATGATCTTATTGCAGCCACACCAAAAGCAGTTAGATCATGGTTAGCTTCATTAGATACCTGAATTATAACATTTATCTCATTGCAATTCCATGGCTCCATTATATGGTGATTTTACTCTGGTTTTATATCAATTTACTATTTTATCTCCTATGTTGTATTGTCCACATATCATCTCTAATCTCTCTCTTTCTCCCTCCTTCCCTCTCACCTTTCTCTCTGCCTGCCTGCCTGCCTGCCTGCCTGCCTGCCTGCCTGCCTGCCTGCCTGCCTGCCTGCCTGCCTGCCTATCTATCTATCTATCTATCTATCTATCTATCTATCTATCTATCTATCTATCTATCTATCTATCTATCTATCTATCTATCTATCTATCTATCTATCTATCTATCTATCTATCCTATCCTATCCTATCCTATCCTATCCTATCCTATCTAAAGATCCTCATATATATAAATAAAAATCCTCACCCTCAAATGACAACATTTCCTCTTTCTACTCACGAATGAAGGCAAATATATGTATCCCAGGATAACGTTGCCGGATCCGATCTGAGATGGTCACTGGGACCAAAGATTTAGTTTTAGAAAGCTTGGAAGACTAGTCCTGGTAACGAACTCAGATTGGATCTGGTGGGATTTCTACTGTCTAGATGTCAGAGATGTCACAAGAATATGGGACTCCCGCTCCACGAGAGCTGGAAGAACGTTTGCCAGAGGCTTCCAAAACATTTGACTGAACGGTTCATGGGACAGAATAGGGAAATGATTAAACAGCTGACTGGGAAGCAATGGTCATGAATTAGAGTTCAACGCAAACACAAATGAAACCAAAGAATACACTTGTTCCTTTTTAGAGGGTTTTGAGCCACAATGTAAGGCGTTGTACACCACGGCCAAAATTTGGTCCAATTTATAGCTGGGCATCTTTCATGTATCTACTCTACCTTCTCTCCTCCAAGCTAAATATACCCGATTCCCTTATCGGAGTTCAGTTCTGTTCTCTTCACCATTTGAGTCCCCTTCGCTATGAAAATCCCTAGAAAAAATTCCTGGAAAACCTTAAGCAAACTATTTCAGGAAACAAGTGCTACCCCTGAATTTTGGATTCGCAGGGACAGGATGGGCCAACATATAATCCTTTCACACTGCTGCAATTTAACCTTAAGCGATTGGCATATTAGTCTTCACTGCCACTTTCCGAATGTGGCTCATTCAATTTCCTTAATTTATCTTTGCCTTTAATGGCTGCTTTTGAAGTAGTTTTTCTATTGCGTTTCCCCCATTCTTAGTCTTGGAAAAAAATATAAACAAATGGGGGAGAAAAATATGCACCATCAACTGCAAATGTGGCTCATTTTAATCTGTAATGGGGTGGTGAAAAACCCAACAACAACTTGAGAGTGGGGAGAAAACTAACAATAATGTAGGAAAATAGACAGGGAAACAAAAAGCTAATTATTGGGTTAGACGACTAATTAGTCTAGATTGTTTCTGGAGATGGGAATAATTTGCTTCATTTTATGACAAATGCCGAAATAAAAAGGCAAATGGGAAAACAGGTCTGGCTATGATTAGAAACAACTGGGACACAGAGCCCTGAAGAATAAAACTGAAACAGACCAGAGGAAACGGGGCTCAAAAGTTTCAGAAATTAGATTGACGTGTCACGGTTTGGAAAGCTCTCACTTGGGTCATCCTGCCCGGGACATCTCCCTATCTGCTACAGTCAGAACATCTGGGAAAAATTTGGCCAACAAGAAAGAGAGAAGGGGGAAAAGAAAGTAAGGACACCAGCTGCTGACCAGCACATGTAAAGGAAGTCCTACAGCTGGGCTGGTTTAAAAAAACAAAAGAAAAAGGCGAAGACACACATTACAAATGAAAAGATAAATGTGGTTTATTTGTCTTGCGCACGAAGGTCCCTCACCATCGGTTACAGGGAAACATTGCAATGAAAGAAAAACTGCAAAAATAAAATACAAGCAGAGTTGGGGGAACGAAAACTGGATCCCAGGTTAGGTTGGAGACTCGGCAATGAAAATTAAGAGGGTTGGCCAAAACAGCAAGTTAACCAAGTTAGTTAAGATGAACAAATTAGTTCCAGCAATTCCTGGGTTCGCACGTAGAATTGCCTTCTTGGGTTCATGAGGTGGCAGGGGAACTTGAAAAAGCCAAAAAAACAGATTCCTCATGAAAATTAAACATAAACAGGATTACCATAGGCACGTGCAAGCTTTAATCCCAGCCCTTAAAAGCTAACCCAGATTTCCACATACATTCAGCCCTTTCAAGATTCAGCACCCTTCCCGTGATGCTTCAGATGTGATTTGGAGGAAGTGCTTCAGAAGGAATGGGACTATAGACACAAATCTTCCGTGGCTCATTAAAGCAGCCATTTTTAATCTTCCAGATACAGCTGCTTTAATGAGATGTTGTGGGAAACAAAATAGACTCAACATGTCAGACTTCCATAGTTTCAAGACTATACATTCATCATTCTCCTTGCACTTAAAGCAACTGGGAGGACTTTGCCAACTGGAGGTAAGGGGTTAAGTAGTTAAATGTAACTGTTTTCTATTGCTGACTGGCCAGGCACTATGGTATTTGTAGTCCCAACCTGTCTGGAGAGGAGATGCTGAGATAGGAAAGGCTGTTTATTGGACCGAGGTCTTCCACCTGTCATTAAGAGGGAAAGAATCTGCTCATTGTTATTAAGAAGCCATTTCGGTTTTATTTATTTGCAATTCCCTCATCACAAAGCGCATCGTAAAGATGGAATAATTAAAAAGTTCCCAACCAAAAGCCATTCAGAAAAAGCATTTTTCCATTCAGAAAAAGCATTTGTGATAAATATTATCATTAAAGATTGCTCAACAAACCACAGAGAGATCCTTTGCTCCCGAGATCTCCCTAACTGGAAAATCAGGAAAAAAAATATCAATTGTTAGTCATCCCTCCTCCTAGCTCAATTCACATCCTGTTCAGAGGGGATCAAGAGATAAATCTTTATTTCTGTGCATTAATCTGGTCATATTAACTGGCAACAATGGGATTAGTCAAAGCACTGTGGCTTTTATTGGAGATTCTCTTAAAATCTATGTATCCATGTATCTCTCTCTCTCTCTGTGTATATGTGTGTATATGTGTGTGTATGTATGTATGTATGTATGTATGTATGTATGTATGTATGTATGTATGTATGTTGTGGCTCTGATTCCCGAGCCTGTGCTGTTAGAGGAAGAGGACTTGGAAGATGAGGAGGAGGAACTGGGAATGCCTTCCTCCCCAGGATCTTCCTCTCTGGCAATGCCTTCCTCCCTGATAATGCCACAGGTTTCATCAGACAACCGAGAGGAACAGCCTGAGATTAATCAGGAGGAAGGCATATCGGAGCAGCCCCTGACAGGGAGTCAAGAGGAAGAATGTTGGCTTGATCCTAAGCAGCGTCGTAGGAAGAAACGTGAGCAGCAACGTAGGAGGCGTGGGAGGGTCAGAGAGTGAGCTGAGTCATTGAGCCACACCCCACAGGGGATAAAAGTGTGTGTGTTGTCGGCTGGAACTTTGTACGGGGCAAAGTTTAAGCTTACTTCAGGTTTTCTTTGTGAATGATTCTTGTGGTCTGCCTTGTAATTCTCTGTAAGTAGCTTTTTACTTGTTATCAATTCGGACTTGGAAGGTAGAGCGTGTTGGAATGCCAAGGACATTATCAGTTCCAAAGAATTAACTCTGTGAAGTCTGAGTCAGCTTGCCTGCCTGTGTTTGTGTGAGTTTGTACTCTTTCATCTTTTGAGAAAGAAGAAAGGTGAGACAGAACATATATATGTGTGTGTTTTCTTAAGTTTTCGCGGGTATTTATATGTATGGTATTCAGCTTTGTTCGGGTATTTTCCCACGTCATTGTAGTTGTGCTTTTAAATTTGTAGCAACGTTTCGGCAGAATCTCATCTGCCATCATCAGGCTTCTGTGTTGTGTTCGTCTGTGAGTCAGACTTTCACAGCCGTTTCTGTTTTAAATTTGGTGCTGGCTTACTGCTGTGCCAGAATGGTTTTTTCTTCATCCTGATTTCTTCATCTCAAACCCCCGCAAACTTTAACTTTAAACTATCCACCATTGACCTCACCCCATTCCTAAGAGGTCTGTAAGGGGTGTGCATAAGTGCAGCATCATGCCTACTGTCGCTGTCCTATTGTCCCCATTGATTCGTACCTATTTCCTGTATTCTTACTCATGTTTATGCTTTTTAAAAAATTTCATTTATTTATTTTCAAAATACATGTGTATTTACATTTAACAGTTCTGTGTCAAGCGTTACATTTTATTTACAATTCTATTTCCTATCAAATCTTTCTTTTTTCTAACCATATATATATATATATATAAAACATTTCCCAAACTTCATAAAACTCCGATTCCTCTTTGCCTTTTAGTTTTCTCCTAAGCCTGTCCATCTCGGCACAATCAAGTATTTTACTGATTACCATGGTTTCAGAAGGTGCGTCATTTACTTTCCAGCTTTGGGCCTAGGCGATTCTCGACGCTGTTATTAGGTGTTGAACAATGTATTGGGCGGATTTCTCCAGATTTCCTTTAATCATTCCCAGTAAGAAGTTTTCTGGCTTGAATTCAATGTTGTACCCTGTGATTTCTCTTATCCATCTCCTCACTTTTTTTCCCAGTACTTTTTGGCCTTGGGGCATTGCCATCACATATGGTAGTATGTGCCATCTACGAGCTTACATTTCCAGCACTGTGGATTCATATTCGGGTGTCTTCCTGGCCAATCTCGTTGGTGTTAAATGCCATCTATAAAACATCTGGATAAGATTTTCTTTGTAATGCTGTTGATAATGTTAATTTGCAGTTCATGCTTATGCTTATACCTATTATCCTGTAAGCGACTGACAAATCAAATAAATAAATAAATAAATTCCCAACGAGCTTTGACTTTCTCCCTTCTGTCTCATCCTCTCCCCGTGAAGCACCCCCCCCTCTCCTGCAAAAGACCTCGATCTCCCCCCACCCTTCTGCCAAAGGTTAAAAGGAACAATACAGAAAAGCTGCCAATTTTGGCCTTGAAAAGCTCTCTCACACGAAGCCTTTTTCTCTGCGTTGTTTACCATCTACCCCTTGACTAATGCAGACTTTTTTCTTTCTTTCTTTTTTTTTGTTTTTAAATAATCTCATGCAAATTAGACACACACTTCCTTCCAGTTGATTGCTATCTGCAAGGAATAATATAACCACCAGGACTGAGTCGGGGGAGAAAGATGAGAGGAAAACAGGACGTGATTTCCACCCCACCCAACCTCCGACCCCTCCCTGCTCAGTCTCTCCATCCATCTATCTTTTCTTCTCGCAAGAGGCCAGGCTATGGACCAAGTGGCTTTATGCTCTCCCAACACCTTGAAAATATTTATTTTATTTTTTTCCCCACCGCAGAGGTGGCTGCTCGTGCACGCACCATTTGCATAAAGGAGGCTGGAGCAGAGCAGCCTGGCTGTCTTTCGGGAAGTTTGCTGCCCCCACCAGACCGCTACCTTTAAACCACAGCTGCCCCAGGAATGACATAAAGGCGAGTTTCATAAAAGGCAGTCACCAGAAAGCAGAAAGGCTGGGAAAAGCTTCAGGACGCATACCAAAAAAAAAATGGAGCCCAAAGTACAACAGAACAGAATAACAGAGTTGGAAGGGACCTTGGAGGTCTTCTAGTCCAACCCTCCCTGCTTAGGCAGGATACCTTACACCACTTCAGACAAAGGGTTGTCCAGACTCCTCTTAAAAACTTCCAGTGTTAGAGCATTCACAATTTCTGGAGGGAAGTTTTTTCCCCCCCACTGATTAATTGTTCTCACTGTCTGGAAATTCCTTCTTTCAGGTTGCTTCTCTCTTTAGTTTCCACCCGTTGCTTCTTGTCCTGCCTTCTGTGCCTTGGAGAATAGCTTGACTCCTTCTTCTTTGGGGCAGCCCCTGAGACATTTGGGACACTGCGATCACGCCACCCCTGGTCCTTCTTTTCAATTAAGTATTAGAATAAAGAATAACAGAGCTGGAAGGGACCTTGGAGGTCTTCTAGTCCAACCCCCTGCTTAGGCAGGAAACCCTACACCTCTTCAGACCAAGGGTTATCCAACATCTTTTTTTAAAACTTCCAGTGTTGGAGCCTTCACAACCTCTGGAGGCGAGTTACTCAATTCTTTTCCTGGCTTTGATGCCTGGCTGGCTGGTGCCAGTCTGACTCTTTGCAGACGAATCTCACTGGAATGGGAATATGTATAGTTTGAAAAAACAACGGCCTGTCACTCAACCGTCTCTCCCACTCAGGCGCTTTTCAAGAGCCGTCAGCAAACTTCTCACCAATTCCTGTTTGGCACCGATTCGGCTACTGTTGTGAGCTTTCAAGGCCTGCCTAAGAGGCATCCTGGAACACCGCGTCACCTCCGGGTTCTTTAGCAAGCAATCCCCTCGGTTTGTTTTCTTAGAAGTTCCAATTCCCTGGCTTATTATTTTTTTTTCGTTTGTTTGTTTTAAAACCATTTAAACACACACACACACATCGTAGAGCTTTTACCATTTCAGGGCTGATTAATCAAGATGTTTGAGAGTTGTGGCTCAGGTTTGTGCACGAGAAGCACTGAAGACCTTTCTCTGGGCAGAGAGCGCCTGTTCCCAAACCGAGACCAGGATCCCCCCACTAGGGATGCCTGTCTCTGGGAGAAGGGGCTGCCTCTGCTGCCATCTTGACCTTCCCATATTAACAGGACAAGCCCTCTCTGCCCTTGGGAAGAAGGACAAATGAAAGAGCAGGTGGGCTCTTGTATTTAGGACACATGAAACTGGAGCACACAGATTGGACAGCATTTTGGAGTGTGTGTGTGTGTGTGTGTGTGTGTGTGTGTGTGTGTGTGTGTGTGTGTGTGTGTGTGGCGGCTCATGTTCCAAAAACTACAACTGAGAGCAGTGCCCAGATTTAAAACTAAACTGGATCTCTTTTCATTGACCCTGGAATAAAACATGGTTGAAAGAGTCCCTTTTGACGCCTAATCCCTTTTCTCATCCTCATTTAAGGATCCCCAGAATCCCTTGCCCAGGGTGGTGGAGTCTGGGCCACTGAATGGAGCTAGCAAAGTGTTTTAATGGCCGGATGTCCTTCCTGTCACCAATGTGGAGTTTTGTTCAGCAGATATACTCTATTTGTGCCCAGAGAGAGAGAGAGAGAAATAGCTGCCTCTACCTAGGATCGAACTCACAGCCTCCGGATTGTGAGGCGAGAGCACCACCTCTAGGCCACAGCACCCCTCGCACCACCCTTTGTCTATTAAAAGCTGTGATTTAACACGAGGGCACCACAAAAGGCTTTTGTGGGAGGCTTATGATCTTTGGGGATGTCAGCTTCGCACCTCTAATGGACTCATGTTTGTGGGAGTTTTGGATCAATTCTTGATTTGCATATTTTTTTTTTAGTCCTCTTCTCTTCAGCCCTTGGTTTTTGGTGTAGATTAAAAGGAGATGGCCTCCAGTCAAGATCGAGTCCCGGCGGCTATACGGACGGACAGAGGTAAGGAAATCCCTCCCTGCTCCTTTCTGTTTGATTTTTCCCCAGTGCTGGTCTACATTTCTGGATTTCCTGGTGGTCTCCATTCCACCAGGCCTTGATAGGATAGGAATAGGGATCTCCACTGGCCGCGGCCAATTTGGAGACCTTCACAGGTGGATGGCAGCCGTTTCCATGCAAACTGATAATTAATGGGGCAATTTTTACCCCCATTTTGGATTCTGCCCGATTCTCTACCGCATTGTTAAATCACAACAGTACCCATGGTGCTCTTCTCTGCCCTGCCTATAAAGAAAAAGGGGGAAAGTCTTTTGAGTTTGTTTGTTTTTTAGATCTCCTATTGATGATGTGCTACAGGGAACCTCTTGGGTTCAAAATTTGCTCAGTTGAAGAAGCAAAATCCACCAACCCCCATGGCTAGGGGAGGGGTTCAGATGGAGCAATATTGCATTCCACCCATTTCCTAGGTAGGTAGGTAGGTAGGTAGGTATGTATGTGTATATATAAAAGTGAAATACCACTCACACATCGTTACAAAATCTCCAGAACCGTAAAACCTACAAACTTGAAATTTGGCACGTATGTTCCTCTTGGTTTCTTGGTGCTCACTAAGAAAGGATTTTTCAAAATGACCATCAGAGCATTTAGAGTATTTCCTATTTTTATTATTATTATTATTATTATTATTATTATTATTATTATTATTATTATTATTATTATTATTATTATTATTATTATTATTACGCTCTGATGCTAAGGAGTTCTACTCCCCCTCCCCACCTGAAAAGAAACCTGTTCCAAATGCAAAACACAAGCAGAAGCGTTTCAGTTTCACACCACCAAGCAGCTTTAGTACAGAACAGTTGAGCTAAGCCACGCCCAGGCTCCTTGCTGTCTCCTTCTTGCTCGCCCAGCAAATACTCTTTCAGTTTCCAAGTTTCCAGCAAATACTCTTTCAGTTTGAGAGCCCTCAACTCTCGCACACCCTGACAGGACGCTAGCCAGATGAATACCGATGGATGCTGGTAAGCAGAGGCACATTTTCTTTTTTACTTTATTTTCCTCCCAAAAAACTAAGCTCCCACCACATCATTTCGTAGCGAAGCACGGGTGTCGAGCTAGGAAATAAATAAGCAAGCAAACAGAGGAACGTGCAGAATTCAATTAAAAAAACGACTGGGCTAATGCAGCCAAGGAGAGAAGTAGGGAAGGACTAAAAGATTTTTGCCTGGGTTTGGCATCGCACATCCTGGCAGGAATCCTCTCGCGCTGGCCGAGTTTTCAAAGTATGTGATCCAAGGAAGCCAAGGTCTAGGGGTGAAGAGACTGTCAAATATCCCCTTTGCCGTAGTTAGACGGAACACCCCCCAAAAAAAATAATAAGAAAAGGACCCCTGGCTTTCAAAAATGCAGCCCCTCCCCTTGGTCCTAGAAGAGGGGCATGCTGGAAAAGGGCCACCAACAAATAAAACCAGTGAGCCAGCCCCCCCCCCAAAAGACCCAGGCGAGAGGGCTTAAAAGGAAAAGAAAGAAGGTGGAATTTGGGGAGGGGGAGGCAAAAAGAAGGACCTTGGCTTGGGGTGGGGAGCTCTTGTTATTATGAAGAGGATAAATAAATAAATTAGCATTTTTCAGGCTGGGAGTGGGGTGAGGAGGACGGGCATCAGGGAGCATATCTCTCTCTTTCTCTCCTTCTCTCTCTCTCTCTCCGCCTCCACCCCAGCCGGGCGCTGGTGCCACCTTCTCCCGCAACCCCAACCTCGCAACTATTAAAAGTCGCCGGGTGACCCCGAGACCCCTATTTCCCAGAGCCTTGTATAAAATTGAATTTTTTAAACATAAATTACACGTAATGACGACACTGTAAAAACTAACAGTAATGGAAAGCTGTGCTGTATTTCATTAGCCTGTATTATTCCGTGCCACCTGATCCAAGCGGATCTTGTTTATGAGTTAGTGTGTTAGCAGGATGCCGATGGAAGCATTCGCTCCGACCTTGCGCTTCTCATTGGGGCATGAAATTACGACGCCAGCACCTTGATATTACGGCCATAAATACAGTAAACTGCAAATTTAAGCCAACGGCTCCTATTGTCTCTGAACATAAAGCTGATCGGTATTTATTTAAAAGGAGAATGAAAAAAAAAATATTATATATCACCTTGTTTATGGGTTGGGTGACCCTCTTCCACACATACCCCGTAGCACCCTTTTGCTTCGCCTACCCACCCCTCTCCAATCAACCTTATTTTGCTCTCCTGGAATTTAATTGTTCACTGGCGATCTTTAATTAAAAGCAATTTTTTAAAAAATTTTTTTAAAAAGGGACCACGAAAGGGAACCCAACTTTTCAGGAAATGCATCCCTTTTGCAGGGGGTAACCGCACTTCGTGGCTCAATCGAAAACATCCAGGAACTGACTTTAAAATATTTGATCCCCCTTTCTCCTCCCCCCTCACATAACCCCCCCCCCAAGAACCCTCCCCTCTGTTGCTTTTGCACAGATGCCCTCCCCCCCCCCCAGCAAAAGCTGCGGAAACAAAGTCTTAATTAAGAGTTCTCCAACAATCAGCATTTTAAATTTAGTTACTGGAGGAGTGAAAATGTGGCTGCTAGCAGTAGCACAACTCGGGGAGTCCCTTTGTTTGATTTATAGCTGGAGGGAAACCGAAGAGGGGAAAAAAAATGGCAAAGAACTTCTGAATTATCCCTACACTGAATGCACCTGGAAGATATGGGGAACAGGCCTCGTGCCACATTTTGGAGCCTGGTTGCCAAAAGAAAAAGAAAAAAAAAGGTTAAATCAATAGAACTGCTGCGTTTTTGACTAAATTGATCCATTTCGTGGTTTGGCAGAACCACAAGGCACAAAACACAAACTAGGAAGACTATATTACTAACCAGGTCTGCATTTGAACCCCTTCTCCCCCAAAATAACCCTATACCTGCTAAGCCTTTTTTGGGGGAGTGAAAGGAGCCAATGAGAAAGCATCCGCACACGGTTATCAGAGTGGCGACAAGCAATTCATCCATTGGCAGAAATGAACCTCACATACTGGGGAAGGAAGGAAGGCAGGATATGTGTACGACGTGTGTGCCACAAACTGTTATTTTAATTTTCTAGATTACAGAGCCACTGTAACCAAAGGGAAAAAACAAACAAACAAGAGGGTAAATTTGTTGTTGTTTTTTTAAGGGGAAAAAAAACACCCCACATCAATAAAAGGGAATGTTTGCAGCTCATGGTGGAAATTTAGGGGTCCCTGGTGCTCTCTGAGCTTGGCTGCTTTCTTGCAGGCATTTTGTTACCCAAACCAGGTTATATACTACTAGCACTGATGACGTTACCTAGTTTGGGTCACGAAACGTCGGCAAGAAAACCGAGGAAACCCCCCCCCCCAAAAAAAAAGCATTTTCAGAAAAGGCAGCCAGGGAAACAGGAGTGCAGATGGCACTTCTTGTATAATGTCCATCTCTCGGCTGTGCCCTAAGAGCACACTCGCCTCAATTACATTAAATGTAGCAAGGGAGGGGAGAGAGAAGCAGGGAGAGGAGGGGAGGAGAAGAAGAAGAAAAAAAAAACCCTCAACACAAAGGCAAAAGGACATTGGGATATCACAAACCGTAACATGGCATAAATCACAACATTACAAGCCCGGTGCAAAATAATATATTTCGTCGGCGCTTTAAAAGGCGAAGGAGTTGCGGTTCCTGCTTGTTGGGGGAGGTCAGATTCTACCTCCCCCCCCCCCCCCCAATAAGCTGGATGCGAAGAGAATCCTTGGGGTGTTGGAAATGAGCCACTTGTGAGAGGGAGGAAGAGATGAGCCAGGCTGTGTCCCTGGGAACCCCTTTTCCCACCCCCAGAGACGGGGAATTTCTGGGTGAACACATTAGCATTACCAGGAAGGGGAGGAAATGCCCTTGGCAACTGGGTGGCAAAAGACTAGCCCTGTTCAGGGGCAAATACAGCTACTGTGGGAAGATCAAAGGAGCATTATTATTATTGTTGTTGTTGTTGTTATATCTTTTATTCATTAAAAATGAAACTCAGTCAACTGAAGATTATTTAAAATTGTATCACAAATATCATTGACTGGCGCTGATGGTTGATACGGGTTGCTGCCCTCCTCCTCCTCCTCCTCTTTTTCTTCCACTTTTTTCCTTTTCCTCTTCTTCTTCTTCCTCCTCCTCTTCTTCTTTTCTTCTTCCTCCTATTCTTTTCTTCTTCCTCCTCCTTCTCCTCTTCCTTTCTTCTTCTTCCTCCTCCTCCCTTTCTTCTTCTCTTCTTTTCTTCTTCCTCCTCCTCCCCCTCCTCCCCCCTTCTTCCTCCTCCTCCTCCTTCCTCCTCCTTCCATCCTTCTTCTTCTTCTTCTTCTTCTTCTTCTTCTTCTTCTTCTTCTTCTTCTTCTTCTTCTTCTTCTTCTTCTTCTTCTTCTTCTTCTTCTTCTTCTTCTTTCTTCTTCTTCTTCCTCTTCCTCCTCTTCCTCCTCTTTCTCCTCCTTTTTCTTCCTTTTTTCCTTTTCCTCTTCTTCTTCTTCCTCTTTTCTTCTTCCTCCTATTCTTTTCTTCTTCCTCCTCCTTTTCTTTTCTCCTCCTCCTCCTCCTCTTCTTCCTCCTCCTCTTCCTCCCTCTTCTTCTTCCTTCTTTATATTATTATTATTATTATTATTATTATTATTATTATTATTATTATTATTGTTGTTGTTGTTGTTGTTGTTGTTGTTGTTGTTGTTATTTCCTCTCCTGCGTTTTGCAGGAATGAGAAAGGCAACAATTGGGATCAAAACTGAGAAAACGTGAAGTGCCAACATTTCTTTTGAAGGAAAAGGCTGTTTAAACAAAGGGAGAGGCTATCATCTGATATATATTTAGTAGATCCACAGAGCAGAATCGACTCTGAGCTCGACTTCCCAGCCCCACCGTCCTTCCTCCTGAGCCACAAGGGGTTGGGAAGCTAAAAAGAGAAGCAAACACACCGTGTTTGAGTAGTCAAGTCTGACCAAAAGTTTCATCATGGGCCTCGCAGGATTCGCGCTGAATGCGGGCGCTGCCAGTCCAATTCTCCAGGGCTGAGCTTGGCACAACAGCCACAAGTCTTTGGGGTATTGTTAATGGTATTATTCTCTCCATCCCCATCCCAAAGGAAAAAAAGGGGGAGGGGGACCTTGACGTGGGCTAAAAAGCCGCTATTTGGGAAGAAGGGGCTTTTTTTAAAATCATGACACCGAAAAGTTGATGGATGAGTCTTCTAGAAGCCCAGGAACAAAGATGCCTGCTGGTATCAGGCATGAGGCTGTGCCCACTTATATTGAAGACTGTTCAAAAGGAGATCGACTAACTCAGTTTCCTGATGATTGACAGGGCTGGGTTGGTCTACAAGAAGATTGAGCCGCCTGGGTGGACTGTTTCAAAGGGCAAGAAATGAGCAGGTTTAGGCTCCATTTTAGTTTTTTTTTAAAAGCATTTAAATATTACGTTCTCTTTAGATGGGGATTGCCTGGGAAATTGGTGTCTCCTTCTCCAAGATCTATCAGGGGCAGCATAATTCCAATGTCCAAATTTTGTTCCTTGTCTCAGTATCTTCCCTGGACACAAAAGGGAATGGTGGATTTCGCCATTGCCACTTATGATTGGCAAATAATACCAAGTTTTTGGATTGGGCAGGTCTGACGCCCCCCTACCTTTTCAACCTCCTGCAGATGGAAATTTCAGACACAGAAGTTCAAAACGGTTTTTTTTTTAACACGGTGCGTCAAATCTATAGGCTTGGGTCAAATTCACACAGCCTTGAAAGCTTTTTACTTACAGTTTTCGACAAGAAGTATTTGGAATACAAATCTACCGTTTCTTGCAACCCCTGTAGCTCCAAAGAACAGAGGGCAGGAGGGGGAAAAAAGAAGAAAGGAAGAGGTGTGCAAACAAAAACCTGTGATGCTCATACTTTCTGTAAAGATAAGTGAATAAAATATAAGGCCCGGAATTTCACAAATTTATGTGAATTTATGTGAATAGGCAAATCTTAAATATGACATCTATGGAGTGGAGAAACTCAGCTGGGCCAGGATGAAAACATTGGCCTTAGAGCTCTCCTCCTTGAGGCAAGGGGTTGGACTAGAAGACCTCCGGGGTCCCTTCCACGTTTGTTAGTCTGTACCTTGTATTCTTTTTCAGGATGTCTCAAATGGGAGAAAGACAGCTCTTTATGATGTTTTAGCTGGATTTTTTTTTTTTAACAGAAAACCTAATCCTGTTTTTAAACACCTCAAGTTCCACGCTCAAACAGTTTGGTCCTTTACAAGACAAAAGCTTCCCACTTTGACTGAATGAAGCAGTTTAGAAAGCTGGAAGCCGAAAGCATATATACACATGCTCTCTCTCTCCTTTCTCTCTGCTTATTTGTCTTAAAAATCCTGTTAAGTAACACCCACTGCTTTTTCGTAGAGCAATATTCTACAGGTAGTCCTCGACTTATGACCACAATTGAGCCCAAAACTTCTGTTAAGTGAGACCATTAAGTGACTTTTGCCCCCGTTTTACGACTTTTCTTGCCACGGTTGTGAAGTGAATCAAACGGCGGTTTGACAACCTGGTTGTTTAAGTGACCTGGTTGTTAAGTGAATCTGGCTCCCCCGCTGATTTTGCTTTGTGAGGAGGTCGCCAAAGGGAACCACGTCGTAAGTATGAATCAATCGCCGAGCGTCTGAATTTTTGGCCACAGTGATCCTAGGGATGGCTCCCCTGGTCACAAAATGTGTGAAAAGCGGTCGTAAGTCGCTTTTTTTTCAGCGCCGTCGTGACTTTGGCTGCTAAACGAACCGCTGTCACTTGAGCACTACCTGTATTTACAACCCGAAGAGTCCCTGAGCTTTAAAAACGCAGGGAACGGAAACTGATCGTCATCTGTTCTTTTCGATGGTTTTGTTTTACTCGCTTGCATTTCCTGCTTTTCTGATGCAAGACAGCTTGTATCAGAAAAAAAAGAAGAAGAAGAGGCTAAAACTCCAGGGTATTCTAAATAAACACCTTCTCCCTCCCCCCCCCACACGCTGCCAACCCCTCAACACAGACGCCCGTCTTTTTAGCCGACACAGAATTCGCACCTCGCAAACAAATTATTTAACTGCTCTTATTCCCCTGGAGGATTTGCACCGATCATCTGAAGAACGCAGCTCATCTCTCGCCTCGATGCAACCACGTTGATAGGTTAAATGCCGCCGTTTAATTACAGTAATGGAAGCTGCTATTTTTTGGTTCTTATAAACATAGCTTCTCTCTTTTTTTCTTTCTTTTTTCTTTTTTTTCTCTTTTTTTTAAAGTCAAAACCACAAAATCAGATTTAGCCTGACTAAATATATATTGGCAGGGTACCCGTGCTTCACTACGAAACTATGTGGTCGGGCTTAGTTTTTGGGGAGGAAAATAAGGGATGGGGGGGGGGGGGAATTCTGCCTCTGCCTACATCCATTGGTATTCATCTGGCTAGTGTCCTGTCAGTTTTTGAGAGTTGAGGGCTGTTTGGAAAGTGAAGCAGTATTTGCTGTGTGAGCAAGGAGACAGCAAGGAGCCTGGGCGTGGCTTAGCTCAATTGTTCTGTACTAAAGCTGCTTGGTGCTGTGAAACTGAAACTCCTCTGCTCTGCTTGTGTTTTGCATTTGGAACAGATTTCTTTTCAGGTGGGGAGGGTTAGTAGAACTCCTTAGCATCAGAGCATGTTAATAATAATAATAATATACAAAATATTAATGGCTCTGATGGTCATTTGGAAAAATCCTTTCTTAGTGAGCACCTAGAAGCCAAGAGGAGCATACATGCTGAATTTCAAGTTTGTAGACTTTATGGTTCTGGAGATTTTGTGACGATGCGTGACTGGTATTTCAGTTTTATATATACATAGAAGGAGGAGGAGGAGGAGGAGGAGGAGGAGGAGGAGGAGGAGGAGGAGGAGGAGGAGGAGAAGGAGAAGAAGAAGAAGAAGAAGAAGAAGAAGAAGAAGAAGAAGAAGAAGAAGAAGAAGAAGAAGAAGAAGAAGAAGAAGAAGAAGAAGAAGAAGAAGAAGAAGAAGAAGAAGAAGAAGAAGAAGAAGAAGAAGAAGAAGAAGAAGAAGAAGAAGAAGAAGAAGAAGAAGAAGAAGAAACCTCATTTTTGTATTACTAACTTTCAGTGACGGTTCAGGAATGCAAAGCAGGATCACACGCGAGAAGAGGAGGATGACAAAGGAGGATTTTTAAAATGCCAAATGGGTGACTGGGGATAAAAGTTGTGAGGAAATGACACTAAATGCCAAACAACTTTGAGTTCTTGCCCTTTTTTTTTTAATCCAGGGAGATTAATCTACTTTATAAATGCACAGAGCAAAGGCTCCACACTTTTAGAAAAAGCAGAAAGTTCATTCCCTTGGCTACAAGGCGGTGCTTAAATGAAAGACAGCCCCCCAAAACCCATTTCTGTTTATGTCTGTTTCTCTCACACACATAATCACACCAACAACTTAAAGATTAGCTTTCTCACAAAGGTGGGTCAGTGGACATGGAATCTCCCCATGCAGAGATTAAGATTAAAAATGAGATGCAGGCTTACAACAGTTCAATTTAGTGACCGCTCAAAGCTACAACGGCACTGGGAAAAAAGGGACTTTACGACCGTTTTTTACACTTACGACCGTTGCAACACCCCCCCCCCCCCCCACGGTCACGGGATCAGAATTTGGAGGCTTGGTGACTGTTTCGTATTTACGACGGTTGCAGTGTCCCGCGGTCATTTGATCTCCTTTTACGACCTTCTGAGGAGCAAAGTCAATGGGAAAGGTGGATTCACGTCACGACCACGCAGCTAACTTAACGACTGCAAACGATTCATTTAAGCAAGCGTGGCAAGAAAGGTCGTAAAAACGGAGGAAAGCTCACTTCACACACATTTCACTGAGCAACATACATTTTGGGCTCCCTGTGTTGGCTGGGTCGCTTCTCTCATGCCCTCTCGGCACAGCTGGCTGGCTGAGTCCCGGATTCGGCGACTCTGCGCATTGCCCACAACTGCACAACTACAACTCTGAACTCTTGATTCGAAATCCACCCCAAGCCCCTCTTGAGATGGGTCGCAGCCTCCTTTCTCCACCCTGGAGAATAAATGGCCCAGTTTCCAATGACATGTGGGTGTATGGATTTTGGAAGGGTCTCTGTTAGCTAAGGCTGAAGTTGATTTAGCCCCCCCCTCACCCTCCTTCCACTCGTCCCACTTGCCACGCAGCCCTGTGGATGGATCTTGATTGTTGAGAACTACTTACATCTGGAAGAGCACCAAGTGTCCATCTTTTCAAGCATATCCATCCATTCTTCACACACACACACACACACACACACACACCGTCTGCAGAATCCCCAGGTTTGTGCTGACCAAGAATTCTGGGAGTCCAAATCTTTAACATTTGGGGATGGTCCCCAGATGGAGAAGGATGCGCGAGAGAAACTTTTATGTCTCCTTTAGAATTTTAAGCAGCGTTGTTAACACCTTGATGGCCTCTCCTTGCTCCATTTGTGTCTAAGCAAGGGAAGAGTCTCACATCACAGAGTTGACGTTACTGGTAGATTTTTTTTTTTTTTTATTTGCTCAGCGGTCGTCGCACAATGAAGTCCCTTGGTAGCAAAAAAAACGATCCCCAACTGGCGCCTCTCGTCTTCCCCTTGCAACGACGTTGACCTTTAAGGTGAGGGAGGTCACGCCGTCGACGGGAGACAAATTTAATTTTGTTTATCACCATAAAAAGGGAGCGGTTTTTTTTTTTTTTTTGCACGCGGACACCAAGGGGACATGAATATTGCCGGTCAGGTGGGAATGCAGCAAGAGACCAGCCAGGCGCGCATAGTACTTAAAAGAAATTCAATCAGCCAGTGCTAATGCATAAGGTCAGCCACGCACATCGGGGAACGGGGGGGAAAAAGAATCTGATAGAGGACAGCATTTTTTTTAATATAACCCATGTATTTGCAACAAAAAAATTAAAAAAAAAAGTTCTAGAAAATTGTAATGGTGTGCCTGGGGGGAGAGCGGAGCACGCCCCTTACTGTTTTAGATGACTTGCACAAACGTGTATTTTGCAGAGTGCAACTAAGTCTTTCATCAGGTGCACGGAGCAGGAAAACTCTTTTCAAAGCTTGGGGGGGGGGGAATAGAGATATAAGTGGATCAGCACCCTCTTTTTCTCCGTGCCCAGCAAACTTTTTGCCAAGGGCACCAAACGTGGAAACAACCACGTTTCGTGTTAGTGTGTGGGATCAGACAACAGCCAAACTTTCACCGAAAAGACAGAATTGTGGCGTACTTTGGGGTCAGGGATGTCAACTCAACCTCTCTCTTACCTGCCCTTAAAAAACAAGAAGAAAAAATGGGAGGGGTCTTTTAAGAGCCAGACTGTTAAATCTAGGAAGCGGGGTCGGTCAGCCTGTCCATACCAAATAATGCTTCTGCCAAATAAGGATTGTAATGGAAGAAAGGACCAGCTCTTGGCAGTCTCTGATCAATTTATTTTCTTTTTTAAGAAAACTCCTTCCTGTTTTAATTCGTTATTTCCTCCCACCCACATTTGCAGAAAGGAAAGGGGGGGGGGGGGAAATGATAAAAAGGTCTTGGAAAATCACGTGTTGTTTCTTTCCTCGTCCATCCGGAAAGGCAAACAACAACAACAACAATAATACCCTGATTCTACAAAAAAAACACCCTACTTGGAACAGCTTATATCCTCCGACGCTACCTGAACAGTTCCTAGGTCCTTGGTTAGGACTCGAGCTGTTGAGCTACCAACCAACCCCAAAGGCTGTGAATCTCACTAAAGATTAACCAATAATGATAATAATAATGATGATGATGATGAAGATGATACTAATAGTAATAGTAATAATAGTAATAATAGTAATAATAATAATAATAATAATAATAATAATAATAATGGCATTGACAAATTTGCCATCGGTCAATTGCAGAAGGCAGCTTGATGTGGAACAGCTTCCATCCTGTGGCGATATCTGTAACACCATCAAACATCCAGATTTGCCTATCCCAGGTCCTTCGTAAGGACTCGATAGGTAGACAAAAATAACAAACCCAGTCTGAACATCCGACTGACTGTGCGATGAATAATAATAATAATGATGATGACGACCCCTGCCTTTTCACTCAAATAACATAAACTTGGCTTGACAATCCAAACTTTGGAGACAAAACCTCCTTCTGCGTAAGTCCCTCTCTCTCCTTCCCTCCCTCTTTTTCTCCTGTCAACAACAGTACAGTTTTGCCTCTTGACACCTAGCCACGGAAACCACAAAACAGCGAGAAGAGAAGAGCGAGCTGGCCAAGGCCAGGCCGAGGGTGGTTTATGACGCCAAGCCAACCCTTCGGTTCCCAACACCGCAGCAGCGGAGGGAATGCTTTGGTGGACGGGAGAGAGCAAATGCTTGAGAGATTTAACTTGTTCCTCCAAAGAATCAGGGCGGTAGGGTGGTGTGATTGCTCTGATGGGAAAGCAATCCGTGTCTTGTTGTGAGGGTGGGAAGAAAGGTGCTGAGGGTAGGGGAAAGAGAACTGCAGAATGGGATGGAGGAGAACAATTCTGTCCCTCGGGGTGGCTGTCGAAGGAGGCTTAAGAGTTCGAATCGTGACTTGTGTAGCTCGGCTACAAAGGAGGGGGTGTTAAGAGCACAGAAGAGATTTACAGAAAGGATTCCCAAGAACGGCAAATGGGACCTTGAAAGATTGAAGCAGGAAAACCAGGGGAAGGGTCTTCTGTGCTTAATAGGACTCACACCTTCAATTATGGAGAGGAGCCTCAGAGGGTCTTCATAAAACTATTAGAGGAGAGCAGGGGGCTGTTCCTTAGACTGTCCTTTCCTTGGAGACCACCCACTCAAGAGAGAGAGATTAATGCAACACTTAAGAGGACTGAAAGTTAGCAAAGAGCCGTTATCACTTCTCTCTCTCTCTCTCTCTCTCTCACACACACACACACACACACACAGAGAGAGAGAGAAGATGGCTTAAAAGAAGATGCTCAGGTTTTTTTCATGGATATTTAAAGGCCCGCTCTTTTGCAAAAAAAAAAAAGAAGAAGACAACTTTTGCCGGAAGTCTCTTTTAAAACGAGTAAGGCAGTGCTCACAAATGCCCTCCTTCTTCCCCCCCCCCCAACTTGTCTCTCTCGGCCACACACATATTGAACTGGACTCCCACGATGAGCTGAGCCGTTGTGTGGTTTTTAGCTGGTTTGGCTTAGCACGCTTCCACGAGCCCAACGCCTGCCGCCTGCAAACCACGCTTGGTGGTGGAGCGTCTTGTGCGAGCCCAAGCCAACTGCGCGGCTTAGCCAACATGCCATGGTTAATCGAATCCTTCCTTAATGGGAGCCACACGTGCCTCCTTTGCAGGCTTAGCTACTGAAATCCTCTCTAAAGCACGTCAAAAGTTTAAGAGGACTTTGCTGACTTCCCAGGGGGATGGTCTCCCAGCGGACTGGCCGTACCTTCGTGTAGCTTGCTTTGTGCCAGACCTGGCTAAGATTTCACACACACAAACACCCTTTTGACTCTTCTGTCTTTGGAAGACAAGCCCTTCCATTCGCAGCATTGCAGTCAAGAGTGCTCATTTAGGAAAGGGTTGGTAGTAACCATGAATGCTTCGTGTTTTCTGCTGGCTGTGTAATAGGAACTTTGGAAAACACCTTTAGCATTTGAAGAGTGATTTTGTTTTTGTGTTTTAACTCCTTTCTAATAAAAAAATATTAGGGGTCATGAATAGGAAGAAAGGAAGGAAGGAAGGGAAGAAGGAAGGAAAGAAGGAATCAATCTCCATGCAGGCAGAATTCATTCAAGGCCTTTTACGTTTTTCATTTTTGGTTATAGATGTTTTGTGGCACCCCGTGCTATTTGGGACCACAACCAAGGTGTGACTGAATGCCTCTACCTGGAGTGAAAAGTCACAACGGGCACAGAAATCCAGCACATCGTGGAGCCTTTATTTTTGCTGTCTTTCTAGATTCAAAAGAGCCCTCCCTTCACTGCCAGTCCATTAGGACTTGGCATGATGCTGTTTTCCTTTTTTCCTCGCCTAACACCACCTGCCACTTCCTTATTTCTGGGCAGCTGATGTGAAATCTCAATGGCTCCTCCCAGAATGCTGGTCCAGCTGGAGAGCCATTATATTACTTCAATACGTAAGTTTAAAAAAAGAAGAAGAAGCTATTTCTCTCCCCAAACCCAAGAGAGTCGCAGAAGCGAGTCGTGGACTTGTTGAATTTTTGTTTCCACTCCTGGCTGTTTCTACCTTCTCCTCCTGTTTCCTTTCCAGGGGTGAGAGAGAATCCTTTCTGTTTCCCAATCTAAACAAATGTACAATCCTGAAGGTTATGGAGGTTCTTAGTTTAAAATAAAATAATAATAGAAAAGGAAAAGAAGGAAAGGAAAGGAAAGGGAAGGGAAGGGAAGGGAAGGGAAGGGAAGGGAAGGGAAGGGAAGGGAAGGAAATTCGGGGGGGAAACTGTCCTTGTGTCTGGTTGTTCTGCTGTGCAGGGCTCTATAGTCTCATTTTATGTCCAGGATGTGAGGGGTCTGTAGATATGATATGCTTCATTTTAGTGGGGCTTTTCCTGCAAAGAATGCAGGCACCTGGCCTTTATTTTGCATGCAGGGGGGGAAGAAAACAAAAAAAAAAGAGTGAAAAGAAAAAGGCACAAATCTCCCTGTGACGCTCCCCAAAAATTAATTACGAAGCTGAAGGTGGAAAATTAATTTTAGAAATGCAAGAGGCCAACTCTCCCACCACGGCTGCCATTTCCTCCTCCTCCTCCTATCCCCCCTCTCTACTTGTCCTTCACCCTCAACACCAGTGGCAGGACGCCTGGCGGGAGCCCTCGTTTTCATTTCCAACCGAAGGGGTGCAGTCTCGAAGCCCTCCAGTCGATAACCTGGCCATCGGAACAAGCTCTGTAATTAAAAGGTCGGTGACCTGGAAAAGCAGTTCTCCACTTGCCGGGGCTTCTCAGCCGGGGATGGAGTTATTAAATTAAGGCGGTTATGAAATCAATGCTAAAAAAGCTTTCACAGTAACAAGCTTCCATTCAAGGGCATCTAAACTGCCGGGTGAAATGGAGTTAAGTTATGAAGAAGGAGGGAAGTAATGAGGGTTGGGCGCTTACATTGGAATCGGAATTGGAAGCCTCTGGGCCTAAGACGTCCAACCTCCCCTTTGGAAATATATCATCAGGGTGAGTCGTTTCGAGGAACCCCGTAGGAGGCAAAGCCGCAACCACAGGACCGTTCTCACAATATTTTAAGATGCGGGTTGGGAGCTGAGTCTGTCATTATAACCACAGCCCCCAGCCGGACTCCCTAGATTTAGAAATGCACAGGGTCTGCAGAATTTCAATTTGGGAAGGGGTTTAGAAAAGGATAACAGAGTTGGAAGGAACCTTGGAGGTCATCTAGTCCAACCCCCTGCCTAGGCAGGAAACCCGACACCATTTCAGACAAAGGGTTATCCAATTTCTTGTTAAAAACAGAGTGAGCTCCCGTCACTTGTCCCAGCTTCTGCCAACCTAGCAGTTCGAAAGCACGTAAAAAAAAATGCAAGTAGAAAAATAGGGACCCCTATTTGGGTGGGAAGGTAACCAAGGCGTTCCGTGAGCCTTTGGGGTTTAGTCCTGCCGGCCACATGAACACGGGGACGTCTTCAGACAGCTCTGGCTCTTCAGCTTTCTAATGGAGATGAGCACCGCCCCCTAGAGCCGGGAACGAGTAGCACGCAGGTGCGAGGGGAAGCTTTACTTTTTACCTTTCATGCTGGAAGAGAATTCATTCCTGAATCTGTAGCTGAACTATGCCAATGGTCCGCTCTCCTTTGGGTCTACCCGGAAGCTGAGGTTGAGGCTGTCATCGCCTTCAATGACTTAATGGCCAGACAAAAGTCCCCAAGGCCCAGGGGGCAACTGAACCACGGGGAGAGCTTCCGTCCCGCCTCCTCGGTCTCTTTCAGCAAATTAGGTAATGAACCAGATTAATGAAGCCGGCAGCCAGAAGGGCACGATTACCCTTGGCCTCCTACACATCTTCCCCAATAAGAGCCGGCTAATCCATCGGGAACCGTTTGCTCCGGCTATTACCCGCCTGACTCTTAGGTCTTCCAGGCCCTCCTGAGGATCCACATCGCACATTTCCTTTCCATTTGGGCTTTAAATTCTAGCTGGAGGAGAGGCCCTGTGGGGAGGGGGGAGCTGACAAAAGACACAAAGTGTGTGCGGGGTCGAGAGCCACTCAGGGTGTCCCCGTTGGTGATTTATTCCCAAAGAATGCCCACCTGGAGAAATGCCAAAATAGACAGGTGTGGTCAACGGGCAAAGTGATATTGTGGTCATTTGGCAGCCTGGACTCTGGGCAACTGTGCCCCCCCCCTTGACCACCTGTGGACTTCAACTCTCAGAATTCCTGCTGGCTCAGGAATTCTGGGAGTTGAAGTCCACAGGTGTTTAAGGGGCCAAAGCTCCCCACCCCTGTTCTAAAGTGAACCACAGGCCTGAGGATGGCGAGTGGGACCTCGCCAAAACATCGCCAAAATACTCTTAATCTTACACAGGAAAAGACCCGAACACACCTAGACCTACCCACCTACCTACCTACCTACATACATACATATATATATATATATACCACATATATATATACACCATATATATATATATACCACATTAACACTTCATAGGTACTAGGTGGACTCCTTCCCCATCTATTTTAATTAAAGCAACTCCCCGCCAACCCTGTTACACTACACAGGGATTTCTGCATGCCCCACCCCTGGAGGCAAAAGTGATTGTAAAAGTTCTGGCTTCATTTCCACGTTGATCCTCCACTCTTTAAAGAGGATGATGACCTCTTGTGAACGATTAGCCCAAAACGGCAGCTGAAACAAAAAGCGGGGAGGGGATGCATCAAACAGGGTTAGGGTAGCTTTTTTCTTCTTTTCTTTCTTTGATAGTCATTAGCCCAGTCATTCATTCTTCTTCTTCTTCTTCTTGGGCCCTATTCATCATCGGACATTGGCGATCATGTTGGCCACCCTATTTTTATCCACAGCCTCAAGAAAAAAGTGCCACTGAGTTTTGTCCAAACCGGTCCCTTCAATTTTGAAGACACAATGTTCTTCTTCTGCCTGGACCTCGTTTGCCTGCAATCTTTCCCTGGAGGATTATGTGATGGATGCCGTATTTTTCAGGGTGTCGCATGCACAGGTGTAACTTCTAGCTTTTTACTGGGTTTTATTTCTCTTGGCTTTCCCAGGTGGATGATCCACCTCCTCATTTCTGATTTTGTCAACCTGACTTATACGTCACAGCCGCCTGTAAATCCACATTTCAAATGCTTCTCTAGTCTCTTCAAGTGGCTTTCCGTCAATAATTCATTAGAAACTTTTAATTGGGTCTCTGGTCTCTTTTCGATGCCGATTGGTCTCTCCCCCACTAAGCCCACTTTTCCCAGTCAGAGATTTATTAAAATTAAACAATCGATCAGAAAAGAGCTGGAAGGGACCTTGGAGGTCTTCTAGTCCAACTTGGAGCACCCACGACTTCTGAAGGCAAGCTGTCCCACTGTTAGGAAGTTCCTCCTTCATTCCAGGTTGCTTCGCTCCCGGATTAGTTTCCATCTGTTGTTTCTTGTCCTGACCTCTTGTGTTTGGAAAATAAGTTGACCCACTTCTCTTCTTTGGGGCAGCCCCTCAAATACTGGAATACTTTCATGTCACCTTCTTTGCTCTAGGCTGGCCATGCCCAATTCCTGCAACCGCTCTTCGTATGTTTTAGTCTCCGGGTCTTTAATCATCTTAGTTTAGGGGTGTCAAACTCGATTTCGTTGAGGGCCACATCAGGGTTGTGGCTTGACCTCTGGGGGCCAGGGTGGACGTGGGCAGCTTGACGTCACTCATGTCAAGGTGGTGAGTGCTCTGCATGCAAAAACGGGCTCCTGCGCTCCATTTCAGCTGCGACAGCTTCCTGCAACCCTCTGCCGGCGAAAACGGAGCTCCGTTTTTGCTGGCGGAGGCATCGCGGGTTTCTCCTTTGCTGTTTCCAGTCTAGCCCTGTGGGCCAGACCTAAGCACCCCGTGGGCTGTCCCCAGGCCCCGGCCCTTGAGTTTCACTGTCTTCGTTGCTCTTCTTTGCACTTTTTCCAAAGTCTCAACATCTTTCTTTAAATAATACAGTGACCAAACCTGGATGCAGTATTCCAGGTGTGATTTTACTATGACTTTCTAAAGCGGTGCTAATACTGCTTTATAAACAGATTACATGGAGCTCTGGTTTTTTTTTTTTCTTTTCTTAAAATCACACACACACACACACACACACAGAGCATCCATGAAGCCGGTGGCAGGGGAATGCGACCCAAAACTTGGAGACGTTTGTCTCTAAATTGCTTTTAAATACCTTGCGCTTATGAAATCCTAGCCCCGTCCATGCTCAAATTGAAGCACTGAGGGGAATGGAGGAATGAAACGTAAGGAATAATAACTGGTCATTTTGTCGAGATGTAAAGATAGTTTTATAATAGGGCATATGATTTCAGTGTCCGGGAGGGAGGGGCAGGGGGGAGAGAGAGAAAGGGGGTGTCAAAGGATCTCTTGGTAAGTATAGATTTTGCATCAAGTTACCGTAGGCAATCAGTATAGCTTTTAGGTTCAGCTTTCCTCTGCTTCATTGCTTCGATGATAGAGTAGAAATCCCAAAGCGTTTATGATTAATTACTCCCCGTAGATCCACATATTTCAAAGGAAAAAGAGAGAGAGAGAGAGAGAGAGAAGGCTATATGGCAAGAAAGAAGATCTGAAAAGTTGAAGAGCTTCAAAGGCCTAAATTTTGCAATGCAGAGACAATGTTGAAGGCAGAGGAGAGAATTTTACACAAATTGTTAAGCACAACAGCCTGGCTACAAACTAACCTGTGGACGGACACACACACACAAATCCAAAGTTTGCCCTCTACCTACCAATTACTATCATTTAATCGATCCGTTTGTCGTTTTTTAAAAATGTATCTTGCTTCTGTTCATCCAGCAATTCCTGCTAGATATGTTACTATTACAATGCCCAGGATCCCCAGCCAGCATGGTCTTTGGTGATCTGGGCTCTGTGGATCCCTCTAAGATGGAAGAACAGGAGTTCATAAAACTTCCCTAAGCATGAATTCCCCCAAAGGGGTTGCTCCTAACAAAGCACAACCTTTGTGAGAACACAATGCAAAAGTTGGGCGATGTTGAGGGAGGTGTGGGGGCCTCCACTACGCAGCGCTTTAGTATGTGCTAGCCAGATTTGCAGTGCTGGTTTGTCACATTCTCACAAGAATGTAAAGGAAACCAGCAGGATGGAGCAATCGGGACACGGAGGATCTAGAAATCCTAATTTTCTGAAGAATGTTCCACAGAACTGGGCACCTGTAGCCCGAAGGAAGGATTAAGGGAGATGTTCTTGTCTTCAGCCATCTCAAAAGGGAGTTTAACTCTGGGTGGTACTGTCTCAGATATTGCTGGGGGTGGGGGGGTGGGTCGTGTGACCTCAGGGTTCCCATGCCAATATTTGTGGCTGGTCACAATTATGCAGGTGCAGGTAAGTGTGAATAAATACACCCTTTTTCACAAAGGAAACTAGCATCGTAGAGCATCTCAGCTGGGTATGGGAATTTTTCTTTCAAACGTTTTTCAAACATTCTACACTGTTTCTACATGAGCCTCAGTGGTGCAGTGGTTAGAGTGGAGTACTGCAGGCTACTTCTGCTGTCTGCCGGCTGCCTGCAATTTGGCAGTTCAAATCCCACCAGGCTCAAGGTGGACTCAGCCTTCCGTCCTTCCGAGGTGGGTCAAATGAGGACCCAAAATTGTTGGGGGCAAGAGGCTGACTCTGTAAACCACTTAGGGAGGGCTGGAAATCATTGTGAAGCGGTATATAAGTGCTGTTGTTATTGCTGTTTTCCTTCCTTCCTTCCTTCCTTCCTTCCTTCCTTCCTCCCTCCCTCCCTCCCTCCCTCCCTCCTAGTGGCTAGAATGCAATATTGCAGGCTGACTCTGCCCACTGCCAGCAGTTCAATCCTGACCAACTGGCTCAAGGTTGAACTCAGCCTTCCGTCCTTCCGAGGTGGGTAAAATGAGGACCCAAATTGTTGAGGGCAAGAGGCTGACTCTGAAAACCGCTTAGAGAGGGCTGGGAAGCACTGTGAAGTGGTATTTAAGTCTAAAGTGCTATTGCTATTGCTACATTGAGTGGGGTTTTAAAGAAAATCAGAAATATTCAACTGTACCAGTCTGTACAGAAACCGCTTTTTGCAACAGTACAGTTAAGAAGATATAGGATTTATAACCTCTGTGAAGGTCTACTCTTTAAACCACCAAACAAAACTCACCTGGGTTCTTCAGCTAACAATTTTAAAACTTCAGATGGACCCTTGAAGCTTTAGTGTCATCTTTTTTACAAAAAGGCAATTCATTTAACCTTATGTTCAACAGATATCTTGCAAAGCCATGAACTGAGAAACTTCCACTTGCTAGAAATGATGATGGATTTATCAAGATGTAGATCTTTGTCTCTAAAAGAGCTCAGCTGTCAATTGCTTGCCCTTTCTGACTGTGAAAGGCAGAGTGACCCCAAATTTAACCCCGGTCTGCTACTGTCTATCCTGCAGCCTTGCCTTTTACCAAATGGCTTCATTCTCTTCTGAAGTCCCTGGCCGTTTCATCTGGCCGGCCTACGGGGAATGCCGTGTGAATGACTTAGAACCAAGCAAAGGAAGCTGAAAGAAGCTGGCGGTTCAGAAGTTTGCAACACAAGCCATTTTAATGGGTCTCGTTTCACTGGCTTTCGCCCTGGCTTGCCTAGGATCGGTAAATGTTCCCATGCTTTTAAAATCTTTCACAGTTCAAGAGGGCAGCAGAAGGGAAGTGGAGGGGGGAGCCAATGTGACAATTTACAAGAAAAAAAGCTGAAGAGGAGGGAAGAAAGGAGGGAGAGGAGGGAGGGAAAGAAGGAAGGACGGAAGGAAGGAGGTTGGAAGGAAGGAAGGAAGGAAGGGTGGGTGGGAGGGAAGGAAGGTGGGAAGGAAGGAAGGTGGGTAGGAAGGAGGCTGGTTGGAAGGAAGGAAGGAAGGAAGAAGGAGGGGGGAGGAAAGAAGGTGGGAAGGAAGGAGGTTGGAAGGAGGGTGGGTGGGAGGGAGGGAGGGAAGGAAGGTGGGAAGGAAGGAGGTTGGTTGGAAGGAAGGAAGGAGGGAGGGTGGGAAGGAAGGAAGGAAGGAAGGAAGGAAGGAAGGAAGGAAGGAAGGGAGGGAGGGAGGGAAGGAAGGTGGGAAGGAAGGAGGTTGGTTGGAAGGAAGGAAGGAGGGAGGGAGGGTGGGAAGGAAGGAAGGAAGGAAGGAAGGAAGGGAGGGAGGGAGGGAGGGAGGGAGGACCCAGATGGAGAATTAATTGTTCAGATTGTATATTGCAATACCTTTTTTCTTCAGAAATGTTCTTCTGTTTGCAAGTGGGCTTTGGCGAACTCGGGGGTTTTGTAAAAACTTCACTGCTGTGGCAATCTGCAGAAGGTGGAGAAAAGAAAAAGAGAAATTTAAAACAGGATTCATCAGAATTCAGATTCCAACCCAAGCGTGCTCTCAATGTTTTTACTACAAATACCTGGTTACCAGTAAATTTAAGTATATCAGTAATTTAATTTTGAGGCAGATCTATTATCAGAGAGCTCCCAAAGGTCATCTTTTGTGCTGTATAGCAGAGGTGTTGGAAAACGTTAATACAAACAATCAAGGAAAGAGGAAATGAAGGAGGGATGCGAAGCAACCATAACAATCTAGAAAAATGGATATTTAACCATTCCAAAATGCTAAGACGAGCGCAGTTAAAATGGATTTCTTCAAACAACAAAAAAAGGAGAGTAAGGTAGCTAAAGGCAGGAGCAAAAAAAAGCAAGGCAGCATTTGATCTTTATTTCAGCCTCTCAGTTTTCTATCATTCTACACTGAGATCTTATACTCATCGCAAGAGTTTATGATCTGTTGTTCTCTTCTGCAAAAAAATATAAACCCAGGGAATTGCTGCAGGGGGCTTGCTTTGAAGGGAAAAGCTGGCCCAAACCCTGTTTCGATCGCTCGGAAACCACCTTCTTCAATCTGGCTTCCTTCCGACACGCTGAATTAAACACCTATTATCCCAAATCACACAGGATAAAAAACGGTCTAAAGTCGCTTTGTTAATTAGTACGTGTTTGCTTTTTTTTTTTTTTTTGGCCCAAAAGCGGCATGGAAAGTATGTTTTAGCATGTTCGGGAAAACAGGAGGTGACGAAACGGGGCTAGTTTTCGGCCTGCAAAGCTTGCAGAAGCCTTCCTCAAGCCTTTGGGAGGCCGGAAATCAGCTGTGAGGCTCAGTGCAGGTAAGCGGGTGGCAGGGGGTAGGTGGGTGGGTGGATTGCACGTGCATGCATAGCGGGCGTGGGGGGCACACAATGCCTTATGGGTGCTGGCACACGAGCGCGAGTGTGCAAGCGCGCGCACAAGTTTTGGCACAGGAGCTGAAAAAGGTTAGCCAAAGGTTAGCCTTAGGGTGATGGTATTGTCTCTTCCCAGAAGCCAACCGTGGATCATCAAGTGATCAGCTCCATCCTGACTGTAGATCGGCCTTGACTTCCAATTTTGGGCCCTGTCCTGTGTCAGCCTTGGAAGGCATTTTTTTAGTTGGGAACTTTGAGGCTGCCACATTCAGTGCCTGGGAAATTGGGAGGGGGGATTTCATAGTGAGTAGAAGGTTAGAGACAACAACATTCTTTCTCAGAGAGTCAAGGACAAGTCGCCCTGTACCTGGAGGGGAATGTCCGGAGCAGGGGTCCCCAAACTTGGCAACTTTAAGGCTTGTGGACTTCAACTCCCAACTTCAATTCTGGGAGTTGAAGTCCACAAGTCTTAAAGTTGCCAAGTTTGGAGATCTCTGGTCTGGAGGAATGTCTCCAGTTGGGACGAACATTTGACTGGGCCATGTGATGGACTGACGGGTGCAGGCGATGGATCTTTGATTTCTCTTTTGGGAAGGGAAAACCTAAAACGCTGAGATTCTAATAAAATGGAACTGTGAGGAAAGGCTTGTTTCGGAGTTTATTGGGTTGGAGTTGGTTAGTTGGAAAGTTGACATTAACCTGAATCTGAGCGTTGTAGGTTTTCCCTCATCAAAAGAACCTTCTAAGAAAGATGGGTTTGGGAGACTTTGAGGTGGGGGGGAGAGAAAACTCAACCCAGATGTTTTGCCGTAACTCAAGGGAACGTTGGCCTTCACCTGGTTTTCCAGAGATGCATCTTAGGTCAAAGAGTAAAAGTTTTGATGGCTTTTAATGGCTCTTTTGATGTACTCCTTGCGCATTCCATCAATGTTGTGTATGCATGTACAACAAACACCACTCCCCATCTTAAATGGCATCTCTTATTTCTTTAAATACATTAATCAGTCTTGTGTAGGCAAAACTGATCCATTGGACAATGCAATAAACATGAATTATCATCTATCCAACATGCATAATGGCTTAAAAAAACATAATAGCAGGTGTAGTTTAAATGATTAGCTATTACACCTGCGGTGCGTCTGATTCAATTGGGGGAAATCATCTTTAATAGGTTAAAAGGTTTAGATCAACGGGCCTCTCCCTTAAAGTGGCTGTAGAGAGGGTATGATGGAGTATGCTGTCATTACTAATTCATTTTAAAAAAAAAAAGCATGGGGGGAAATATAGCAAGGAACAGCATTATAAGAGCCAATCTAATTTAGACATCAGGTAAAGCAGAGGAACACCTTTTTAAAAAGCATGATAAATGAATTTGAGAGGGGAGATGAAATTCATATCTCTTCTTTTTTTTTCTTTCCTTTTTTTAATTTTTAACGGGAAATTTGACCGAGTCCCAGCATACTTGGAATTGAAGAGAAAAAAAGAAGATGGGGAGGAGGTGGGAAGAGAGAGAGAGAGAGAAAGAGAGAGAAATCCCGTCTCTTTAAAGTTTAGCCTTCCATCATTTCAAATCATAAAATAATATGAAGCCACCAACAAGCCCACCTCCCCGCGACACATAAAGCGCCTCTCTGATCTTGTTTATGCCTCCTCGTTGATCTGCCTCGCTGGAAATGCCAGCGATGGGGAAATTGCACATTTAAGCGGCAACGGGTATCGCTGCACAAAAGGCAGAAGGATAAACAGTACAAATTAATAACCTGCGGGGGGAAGGAAAAAAAAAAGTGCTGAACCAGAGAGATGTCCGAATAAGCAGATACGGAGATGTGCCAGCGTATCAAAAGCGACTTAGCTTCCGTATTAATCACCGGCTCCTCCTGGAACTTTTTGATGGGCCTTGTTCTTTCGCAGCTGAAGGGGAGAGGAGGGGGAGAAGACCGAGACCAAAACGCTTGTTCAGACTTGGCAGGAGAAGGCAAACTTTCCCCCCCCCCAAAAAAGGGGGGGGGAAGCCTCCCCATTTGTACAGCTTCATTAACTTAAGTTTAACACTCCTTGGCTTGAGAGCAACAACATTTACGGACTATCAACCATTAAGGGATCATCGAATAAGGCCAGGCAGAGATTCCCAACTTTTATGGGACACTGGGGGAGTGTGGGGGGAGGGGATAAGAAAGCCATTGTCCAGTTGGACTCGGTCCTAACCCTCCTTAATCAAACCCTCTTTCTTGTATTGTAAGAGTGGGAAGGAATGGCCCAAAGAAGCGTTATTTCCCCAGCCTCGTTTAGGAGAACATAATCCCCAGAGTAGTGAAAACAGAGGCAAATTTTACAAGCAGGACGCCTGCACAGATGCTATGATGGGATAACCTTCCAAGTTTTCATCCTGGTACCTACCGTCTTTCCCCGAAAATAAGACCCTGTCTTATAATTTTTTTGCCACCAAAAAAGGCACCAGGTCTTATTTTCGGGAGATGTCATCCACTGACTAACCTCACATCACCCCTGGCCTCCTTTTTGCTGTCAGAGGCCTTCAGAAACTTCTTCTTCTGAGGCCAGCAAGGGTTTACTTCAAGCTCAGGATCGATCCTGAGCTTTGTTCTCAGCTACAGAGGCCTTCAGGAAAGCCTTGCCAGCTGCAGAAGAAATGGGCCGGCAAGGAAGGTGTCGAGGTGTGCGAGGCCTGGCTACAACTGTCCTAAGTTAAGTAGTAGGGCAGCTCCACCCCACCATAGCTTAATTTTTATCCGTGCAATCTGGAGTGAGCGAGATCTTAATTAGGGCTTATTTTTTTTTGGGGGGGGGGTAGGGCATATATTGGGCAGCATGTGTAAAAATCAAGCTAGGCCTTACTTTCAGGGTAGGTCATATTTTCGGGGAAATGGGGTATAAGAAAGCCTATCTCGGGATCTGGCCAATATCCCCAAGACTTCCACAGGGAAAGATTTGCTATCTCTTGCTGCTTTCAGATGGTTGCGTGGCATGCCTCGAAGGGAGATTTTGCAAATATCCAATGGACCACGGCTTTAGTCCTTGTGATTTGGGCCATGACTACATGGTCTCACCCGTCATCCCTTCTACAGCTCTGTCTACACTAAAATCGAGGGAAGGCTCCAGAGATCAACAATCCTATGAGGTCAAAGGTTGAACGGATAAACTACTCCCTGGTGGATGCAATTCCAATTTGAGGGGCGGGGAGAGTCTTGATCGTGCTTTCTTTTAAACTTAGAAATCATTCTTAAGCAATCCGTTTTAACACTCGTTCCATCCACTCAATTCTTTTGGATGCCTTTTCTTGTTTGTTGTTACGTATTGTTACTAATTTCATTTTTTTAAAAAAAATCCTATGCATTTTTGTTACCATCTGCAGTCACAACAATAAATGGATACATTGATCCAAATGGCATTTTTCTGGGGCATCGGGACTAAAAGTTTTTGTAGTTATGGCCAGGATAAAATATTATTTTCTCAGAAGGCAAATAAATAAGCTTGTTCCCACCCTCCACTCTAGATTCCTCAGGTGTTCTGTATCAAATGAATTTACCTGGGTCCTTTTGGGAGACGGGAGGAAACCCTCCTTATTTTTACCACTAAAATTCATACAGTGCCCAGAGTCATGGTGGAAATTTATCCTGAAATATGTTTTATAGGGTATTAAGTCCCCCAACTTTTTAAAATGGACTTTTCCAAGGTTTGTTTGTTCATCACATTGATACAACAGTTCATTTCTGGGCAGGGTACATTGAAATCCAGCCATACAAACCAACATTAAAAGTTGTATCATAATAAAAACATTGGATTGGATTGGATTGGAATGGAATAGAATAGAATGTAGGATAGGATAGGAATGATGAGTTGGAAGGGATTTTGGAGGTCTTCTAGTCCAACCCTCTGCTTAGGTAGAAAGCCTTATACCATTTCAGACAAACAGTTATCCAATCTCTTCTTTAAAACTTCCAGTGTTGAAGCGTTTATAACTTCTGGAGGCAACTTGTTCCATTGATTAATTGTTCTAACTGTCAGGAAATTTCATTAACAGCTGCAAAGAATATTATAACTTGATATTCTTTTATTTGTACAGCTTAAGGAATGCCTATACAAAATACCTTTCTGGTCACTCTTTAAATGCCTTAAAGTCTCTAGAAAGGTTTTATCAGGCAGACAAGCTCACTGCTATCTAACTCATACACAGCCTACACAGAGATTACAACTGATCTTAAAGCTTACACAGAACGCTTGGATGTCTAAATGGCTTTGCTGACCTAAAATTGAAGGAAGAGAATTTTCCTACCCCAAATTCACAATGTTATTTCTGATAAGCAGGCTGAGAGCTCAGCTTTGATTACACACACACAGGATTGGGGGGGTGGGGGTGGCAGAGAGGTTATCACGAAGGGAAGAAGCACAGTGCAAAAGATCTACTTCCCAATAAAGCCATTCTATCAAAAAATGAAATCGCTCCATTAACAAGAGCTAAATTATTTAAAAGGTCTCCTCCATCATCTTTTTGCTAAAGGCCTATTGATTGAAAATGACATTACAAAATTATAGCAAAGAAAGAAGGAGAGATCCTCCTGCTATCAGACACAACTTCTACAGAGATATCCTTGGCTGCTATATCTGCAACGCACAAAAACACACCCATTATCTATAGCCTCAAATTTCTAGGGACAATGAAAATACAGTGGGTATGAGGGATTTTGCCACGGTTATCTTAAAATCGTTACCGGCTATCCATTCTCTGGAAAAATCAGTACTCAAACATTATCTGACTCTGCTTCCTAGACCAAACCAATACGCCGACATTGTTTTCAACCCAGAAATTAACCCTTTTACTCAAGTCCACGCAATACAGTGAAATGTGAAATAGCCGCACAGGCTGAATATGTAAACTATCTTCAACTTCCCCAACACAGAAATAAAAGATCACAAGTCATCAGCCTTGGCCTGCTGTGGGAAAGGAGCTTCTAGATTGAGAGCTGCTAAGGCTTCCGCGTGAATTAAAGTGCAGCCGCAAACTTTGTCGCCAGGTTTTCATCCTGAAGAGTCAGCTGTGAGATCTAAGGGCCCCCAAATCCTTCAAGGATATTCCTGGAAAGCTAAGAGTCCAGTCTTAATCCGAGACTACAGCCATTACATCACCTCCTTTGTTATCTGTGGATCTAATTCAGTTTCTAACTATATATAGCTGAAGTGAGAGAAAACTGTCTACCGTATTTCCCCGAAAATAACTTTCTGACTTATAATATTTTTGCCACCAAAAAAAGGCACCAGGTCTTATTTTCGGGGAATGTCATCCACTGACTAACCTCACTTGCGCGTATCACTCCTGGCCTCCTTTTCGCTGTCAAAGGCCTTCAGGAACTTCTTCTGCGGCTGCCAAAGCTTTCCCGAAGGTCTCTGCAACCGATAACTGAGCTCCGGATCGATCCACAGCTTTCTTATCAGCAACAGAGGCCTTCAGCAAAGCCTTGCCAGCCTTGCTGGCTGCAGAAGAAATGAGCCGGCAAGGCAGGTGTTGGGGTGTCTGAGACCTGGCTACAACTACCCAAAGGTAAGTCATAGGACTTACCCTAGCTTCATTTTTACCCATGCAATCTGGAGTGGGCAGGATCTTAATTAGGGCTTATTTTGGGGGGTAGGGTTTATATTGGGCACATGTGGAAAAATCAAGCTAGGTTTTACTTTCAGGGTAGGTCGTATTTTTGGGAAACAGGGTAGTTCTGTAGCTTGTAGTCTATTCGGTTCAGAATTAACCACTGTATCCATTCTTGTGTTTCTCTGAATATCAGGGCACCGTCAAAATAAGTTACACTTAAAAACAGCTTTCAGATTCTAGACTGGCATGGACTAGATGGATTAACTGACAGATCTGCTGGGATTTAGTCAGAAGCAAAACCCACTTCATAATGTCACCATGACCTCATGGTGAAGAAGGAGGAACACCCACTTGTTATTTTTTGGGGAGGGAAGGTGAAAAAAACGTGGTGTTTTAAGCCAGGCAAGAAGGGGTGGTGGTGGTGGAATCCCTATTCTTGTCAAGACTAGCTTGACAAATATGGTCATCAGTGGCACAAGGAAATAGTTGCAAAGCAGCTGTTAATCAGGGTAACACATTGAGGAACGCTGATGCTAGCAGTCGTGGAAAAATGCAAGAGGCTAATTATGAAACAATATATCTTGCTAAAGAGACACTGTGCCTCCAGATTCCAGATACAGCCTTTTCAGAATAAAAAATCTTGGGCTGGCTAGATTGGCACCCATTTATGTATACCGCCATCTTTCAGGTCCATCAACCACGGGATCTCTTTTGATTCAACATTTGAGGAAGCGGGCAATTTTTTCTCCCCCTGGTGCTTATTTGCAACTAAGACTGGAGTAGGGGAAACCTGGGCTATTTCATCCTAAACCCCACCAGCTCAAAATATTAAAGTGTTTTTTTCCCCCCTCTTTAATCACTGGGTAGGAAAGTGCTGTTTAAAAAAACCAAAAACAGTGCAGATGTGATGAAAAAAAACGCTGCCTGGGATGTAAGTCTACTGGTTTCCATGCTACAAAGCATCCAGGTGTTCTCTTTTGCAATAGATAAGTCACCCTACTGGTTCTGGCTCTCTTTTTTTTTTGCAACTGGGGGAAAGGAGATTTAGGATGATTAGAAGGATTCAAGAGTATTAAAATATAAAAATGAAACATATCAGGAAGGAAGCTAGACCAAAATCAGCTGGGAAGCGTGTGCAGGCGCAGTGAGATGAGTTTGGCTAGGGCTCGCGTGCCCGTACCAATGACTCCGCGAGCCACCTGTGGCAGGCGTGCCGTAGGTTCGCCATCACGGGTGTAGCGGTCTCTTGCTCGGGTGGGGGGTTGGACTAGATGACCTACAAGGTCCCTTCCAACTCCGTCTGTTAATCTGACCACAATGGAATCCTGGGATTCTGGCCATGAGTCAAAGCATCATGTGACTGGACTTGAATTTTGCCACTTTTTTTTTTTAAAAAATGACCACATCTGTGACAGACAGCCATTTAAGAAAGGACCATCAACTCCTGGGGAACTGACTCTTTTGATAGAAAGTTCTTGACCCAAGGAGGATTCTTCCTCCTAAAATCATCCTTTTGAAGAAGTGAAGGGGACCCACCAACCTCTGGCCCGCTAAAAATGGGCCTTTTTTCTTTTCACCAGCCAACGGTGAAGAATGAGCGTGGTTTCTTACGCCAAAGGCTGGTGGGAGAGGAGGCGCTTCAGGTGAATTGTAATAAGCCAAATAGGCTAATTAATAGCGACTCTCCTGGGTATGATCCTCTGTATGTTTTAAGATGTTCTTTGCATCTGTAATCACAAATACTGATTCATTAGGTGTTGCCCGAAATGCGACCTGATCTTCTGTAACCTTGTGCCTCCAATTTGTTTTGAATTTCGACCTCCGTAATCCTCAGCAGGTCTTCCAGTCTCCAGAACTGATTCTAAAATGACAGGACCAGATGCGTGGACCTACTGCTCTGACCTAGGCTTCCCAAAATCACGAAGCCGACTCCTTGTCTTGACAAAACCCCTTTTTATTTAGGTGACAGCGAATTCCCCTTTCACTCCTTTTCATTCCCTATGGGAGGGGCCATTCACCGTCCACCTGTGGCTTTACGAATCGGCCCTTGTTTCTTAATTGTTCCCTTCTTCTGGCAGCTCTGCACATGCACACACTGGGAAACAGGCTCCAGCTGTTCTTCTTCCCCACTGATCTCCAACTCCAAAGGCAGCTGATAACTGTCAGACGACCCTGGCCCTATCTCTGCCTCCGACGTACAGCCCTCGTCAGAGCCTTCCCCAGGCTCCAGGACTGGCTCATGTTCCTCCCCAACCTCCTCACTGCCGCCAGCTCCTCTGGTTGCTGGCAGGCCACAACACCTAGAAGAATAACTATTACTGGTCTACTACCTCTCAACTCTATGTCATGGGTAAGATAATGAAGTCTACATATACAAGCTGGGGGGGGGAGGGGAAGCCTGGGATATCAATTTAAATGCTACCATTACCCTGACTCTTTGCTGCCATCTAATAGTCGTCCCTATTTCTACAACCCAGATCTGGTACGCAGAATATATCCACCCTCTCCATCACCAAGCGCGTTAGCGTGCGCGCAGGGATAAATGAAGACGTTGAACCGCACTATATAAAGCAAAACGAATGCAGGAACTGAAAAATTATTTGGGACAGGGGGAAGAGTGGGATGTAAATGACGCCGTGGCGTTGGCAGCGAAAAGGGGGAATACACCTATAAATAGCTCTGAAGAAGAGAAGGTTCATTAGTAACTGCTGAATTAGTATTCGGAGAGATGATTGCAAGAAAAGGAACAGGCTAAACAACATTAGTTAAAGAGATAGCCATGGAACATGCCAGTGGGGATTAGATTCCCATGCTGCCTCCCCACCCACCCCCGGCTGCATGTCCTGGGTGAATCCAGCCCCTCCCCCCCGTGGTTTGCAATCCGTGGCTTCAGAGAGCTGATCCTAACCGATTCTCCTTAAACCTTGGGCTTAGCGCAAGGCAACTACCCACTGACGTTCATTTCAGGCAGATTTATTCCCTGCTAAGTGGGAATAGAACTACACTTTTATGGATCATGTAGTTTAAATCCACAGCAAATAGTGGCTTCAATATGTCATCTTCAAAGTGCCATAAAACTCTCTTTGTGAAAGCCAAGTGATATATCTATCAAACAATGCTTAGAGAAATGGGGCGTGTGTGTGTGTGTGTGTGTGTGTGTGTTTGAGAAACGGGGGTTGGGTGGGTTACGAGGTGGGTGTTAACATTGTTTGCTTTCCTGGGTTCCTTTTTCCCAACCAATAAATGTTATTAAAAGGTATTAGTGTTCGTGAACTAGGGTGCCCTCGTTAGTCCTGCACACACACCACCAAGCAACATCTTCATTTTTGTTGATTGCCAGAAAACACTTCGGCTCAAGTTTTGGGGGACTAGGCCCTTTGTTAGAATAAGAGAGGTAGCTCTGAAACAGGCCAAATTCAACACCGGTCCAACAAGGAAGGGAAGGAAGGAAGGAAGGAAGGAAGGAAGGAAGGAAGGAAGGAAGGAAGGAAGGAGGGAGGGAGGAAGGAAGGAAGGAAGGAAGGAAGGAAGGAAGGAAGGAAGGAAAGGAAGGAAAGGTTGGAAGGAAGGAAGGAAGGAAGGAAGGAAGGAAGGAAGGAAGGAAGGAAGGGTAGGTAGGTAGGTAGGTAGGTAGGTAGGTAGGAAGGAAGGAAGGAAAAAGAAAGAAACGGTTAAAAGCGAGTAAAGAAAAGGACAATCCTTTGCAACGTGGAGGCAGGTAGGGGATATTTCCCAGTTAAGAATTCCAGCCTAAGGAGTGAATAACCTTGGGGCCGGCTCAGCCAAGGATATGCTGGAGACCAGAGAAAGAGCTAGTGTGCCATCTAGCTCGTACCAGAGAGAACCGCCACAAGTGCCTGCCACCCAGCCTCCACGCAAGAAAAACGCAGCCAAAATTAAGTGTTTTCACTCAGTGAAAATGAAATGTTTTTGCAAGATGAAACCGAAATAAAAAAAATATATATGTGGTTTTAGGTAATTACTAGTTGGCATTTACATATCACAGCCTAGTTCAACACCTATTCATTTTCCCCTTTTATTTTCAATTTTTTTTAAAATTACTCATTAAACCCAGTGTATGACAAGGACAGGAGGTGGGGAAGGAGAAGGGGGGGATTATTCAAATGTGTGTGTGTGTGTGTGTGTGTGTGTGTGTGTGTGAGAGAGAGAGAGAGAGAGAGGAGGGTGGGGAGAGAGAGGCTTAAATGTAGTTATCTGCAGACATCAGATACCACTTAACTTTTTCTGGGAATTTTGTCTGGAAAAACACAGATCGTTTCCCTTCTTCAAAAGTAAATAGACAGAAAAAAGGACATCTTAATTTGGAAAGCAGGATCCCAGCCTTCCTCGCTTTTCTTTCTAAGAGTAGCTGGTTTATTTATTTATTTTGAGAAATGGTGTGACATTAACGTATGCCATCTCATCCCCAACCATTTTAACTTGTAATTAATTGTTCCTCTGTTGTCTTCTTCCATCTAACTTTTGCCCCCTGACCTCAAACTCGTAGTAGGCTGTTAAAAAACAGAACCCTAAAAAAAAAAGACTGGATTCCCCCCCCTTTTCCTAAATCAGAAAAAAAAAAACCTGACATACTATTTGGTGATAAACTAAAACTAGCCCGTAGCCAACTATCTAAGCCAGACTAAGTTTATCTCTTTTGCTTATTTATTTATATATTTATTTTGGCTTGTGGCAGCAATTCCCA
The DNA here is from genome assembly GCF_049901735.1 of Notechis scutatus. Taxonomy (NCBI): domain Eukaryota; kingdom Metazoa; phylum Chordata; class Lepidosauria; order Squamata; family Elapidae; genus Notechis; species Notechis scutatus. Next base: position 5,561,812 of record NC_142024.1, on the reverse strand, counting down.
CAGGCTCTCTGGGGCGGCTTGCAAAACAGAAGGTTTGAATAACACCCATTGCATCAAGCACGCCCTAACCGACATATCATCACAGCACACCACCCACGGGGTCAGGATGAAAAGCCGATGTTCTGTCTCCACCCTGCCAATCAATCGATCCGATCAATCAATCAAGTCTCTTTTTCAGGCTGCCTTCTGGATTTGTCGGCCGGAGTCTTTTGCAAAGCTGCGATGCTTCACTTTGCAAAGAGCGAAGTCTTTTTTTCCCCCCCATCTTTTCTTGGGGCTGGAAATTAGGGATAGGCAGAAAAAGTAGGACAGAAGGATAAAAGTCCCAGGCTGAATCTGAAAAAAAAAAATTGTATTCTCAAATACTCAGCCTCTGTACTAGGAATTTGGAGCGTTTTGCAGTCCACGAGAATCGGGAAGACTATATTACATTTTAGATTATAATCTAGTTTTCTTCTGACTAGGCCAGCGTATCTTTTTTTCTGCTATCAAGATCCTTTCAGTTACAATGCCCTCTTCTCTGCTTTCATTGAAAGCAACTGGGAAATATTCCGAGATGCAATTTGTCACTTTTATACAAAATAAAGACAGGTTGCCTTTTGATTTTTTTTTTAATCTGCTGCATAAAACATCCTTGATAGAAATGTACAGAAGATGAAATGATGAAGTCATATATTTTAAGGCCTATTGTGCAAATATGTGGTGAGGGAATTCTAAAGCATTATTGACCTAAGTTTCTCTTAAAACACTTTGATATATTGGATACATGGGTTCTGACAGGGCTGGATTGCAGTGTAGTGGACCGACTGCCGAATTCTTCCAAGAGAAACAGCAATGTTGAGGAAGACTTAAAAGTACTTCTTGGTCATGCCAGCGGAGGAATTGGCGGAGATGCAACAGAGGACCAAGTTAGGGGAGAGTTCATAAAATATCAGAATGATAGAAACAGGGCCCTCCAAATCTATACATGGCCTTGGACTTTGTGAATTTTCATTCATTCCATAAATGTAAGTTGTTGCTCTGTAAAGCAATCTGGGGACAGACCTAAAATATCTGGAGACCAGGGAATATCTACAGAATGCATTAAAAAAAAAAAAAGGACTGGACATTTTATAGAGTAAAAGCTTGTTCAAGCATATTATAAAAAGAGCAGAGAATCCATTCTGAATCCATATAGGAAGGCTGGAAAACCATGGAGAATTAACGTTATTTCTCAAGAACACGGATCAAGCTGAAAGACGGGGCTGCGTCCCATGTTGTTTGAAGTGAGGCATCCCATAATAGGATCTCTAAGTTAAATCCGTGAAGCCTGTAATTCTATAAAAAAATACTCACTGGCCCTGCCAGTCCCTTCTGCTCCCCAACCACCTTGGGGTCATGCCTTGAAATTACAGCACTTTGCAAGCCCAGGTAGATTCTAATTTCAAAGTTCTCTAGTCCTGAATGAGTGCTTTAAAGGGTCCCAAAGATTTTGGCAAAAGACCAAAGGTAAAAGCATGGGGGAAAGATCCAACGAAGAGATCCAGTGAGAAAGGTACTCTTTCGACTCCGGCTATCGGAGGATTTAAATGACATTTATATCCCAGCGCTTCCCAAAACAATTTTTGGTGACCTGAAACTGAGCCAGGAATTGGCTCACCTTGTGAGATCTAGACTTAGTTCAGCCCAACCCTGGTCTAAACTTACCATTACCGCCTATGATTTTTGGGCACTAAGTTGCCAGCCTCAATGTCCTCAGCCACCGGTGGACACTTTTTGTCTAGGCAAGATCCGGTCTGCGCAAATGCAACATCAAAGTAACTCCAAAAACAAGGCAAGGAACAATGAAATATTGGCTTGTAGGCTTGTCAGTCGCACCGTAAATATTCCATGAATGGATGGACTCCTTCAGCTTCCCATGGGGGCCATCCAGCATCTTTTATGGCCATTATGCTCAACTATTTTTTTAAAAAAAAAAACCAAAGACCTGTCATGATAACCTTACCAGGGGACGGAGTGGGGGGAAGAGAAAGGAGGGGAAGCGAGAGAGAAAGAGAGAGAGAATCCCATCCAAATGAAGCGAAACCAGATTCTCCGGGGAGAAGAGGGTTGTATTATATCCTTCTTCCTTCAACTACCTCCATGGAAGCTGGAGTCCAGGGAGGGGTGGGGGGAGAAGAAAACTTGCTTTCTGACTGCCACCCCCAGGAAAAATGTCTGGCTGGGATCTCGGAGAGCAAACGGCTGCTCCATGCAGGTAGGACCAAACTCCATGGAATATGTGAGGAGAGGAAAACAAACACGGAAGAATGGCAAATTATGCAGGTGTCCTTCTTGTTGTGTTAATTTTACCCCTCTAGGGACAAAAAGTTGGTGTTCCTATCGTTACTTTAGTTTAATGCCTGTGGATTTTGGAGCCAGGAGTATCTGCCTTCTGTCTCAGGCAGAGAAGCGGATTTTTCTTCTTGAAGAACAGATGAAGTCCCTCCATTTGTTACATCAAGGGCCTTCAAACTTGGCAAGTTTAAGACGTGTGGACTTCAACTCCCAGAATTCCTGAGCTAAGATGACTGGAGGAAGAGGAATTCTGGGAGTTGAAGTCCACAAGTCTTAAAGCGGTTAAGTTTGAAAAAACCCCGTGTTACATCTTTATAGAAGTAAAAAAATGTGTCTAATTTCCTATTTATCCCAACTGGTGCTCTTTAGATGCCCCGATTGGCTGAAAATTCTGGGCAGTGTAATCCCAACCTATCTGGAAGCCACTAGGTTGGGGAAGTTGGATTTTGTTGACTTCAAAGATTTAAAGCCCACGTTTCATATAAGACGTCATGGATCTTCTCCATGTAAGATAAGTTGGATGAAATGTGACTGGCTGGCCCGAAGTCAGCTAATCAACGTCTCCGGCTGAAACTATGAAAGCGGCTAGGTTTCCCGGATGTTAGTCCGTCACCTTAACCACTATGCCACCCTGTCTTTCATCAGAAATGAGGGGGAAATCAAGGGTTGTCACTAAAAAGACACTCAGGAATTCTGACACAAAGAAAACTTGCCAATTGAGCTTTTTAAAAACATTCTTCTTTGTAGGTTTCCCCCCCTCTCTCTCTCCCTCCCTCCCTCCCTCCCTGTTTTTTTAAATTTTCCTTAAACCTTGAAGTAGTCAGCACATGTCAAGCATTATTACAATTACACTTTTTCCCTACTAAAAAATTAATAACCAACTACCTTCTTTAGAGAAGGAACGGGGTGCGGTGGGGAAGAAAGCCAGTAGATTTTTACCTATTGCAAAAGCATCAGGAAAGGAAAGACAGAGGCAGTACATATATCTGTTGAAGAAGAAAAAATCTCAACCTCCATAGAGGTAGTCCTCAAGTTACAACTGTTTGTTTTAGTGGCCCAAATAACAGAAGTATTGAAAAAATGGGATTTACGACTGTTTTTTTCCGCACGGCCAGTGCAGCCTCCTCACAATCACTGGATCAAAATTCTCCGTTGCTATGTCCCAAGCAGAGGTGGGTCTTCAGCAGGTTCTGACCAGTTGTGAAGAACCGGTAATGGAAATTTTGAGTCGTTCGGAGAACCGTCCAATCCCACCTCTGACTGGCCCCACCAACCCACATCTCTTCTCTGCCTCCCATTGAGTCCCAGCTGATCGGCTGGGTCTTCTTTGGTTGCCCTGCACAGGAGAACAGAGCTGGAAAGCAGGGGATTTTTACAGTATCCTTCCCCTGCCACGCCCACCAAGCCATTCCTATCTGAAGGGCAGCCATTATATTATATTATGCAAAATATATTAATCCAGTCCAGTGGTGGGCGTTCAAGATTTTTTACTACCGGTTCTGTGGGCGTGGCTTGGTGGGTGTGGCAGGGGAAGGATATACTGCAAAATCCTCATTCCCTCCCCACCCTGCTAACCTGCTTTCCAGCTCCGTTTTCCTGTGCAGGGCAACCCAAGGAGACCCAGCTGATCAGCTGGGACTCAATGGGAGGCAGAGAAGAGATGGGGTTGGCGGGGCCAGTTAGAGGCGGGATTGGCCGGTTCTCCAAACGACTCAAAATTCCCATTACCGGTTCTCCAGAACTGGTCAGAACCAGCTGAAGGCCACCTCTGATCCAGCCCAACATTTCTCTTGTTCAGGACTTGGAAAACCCAGGCTCTTGAGAAGGCGTGTTCCATCACAAACAGGGCACTTATGTCAGGTTTGGAAACATCTTGGCTAAGAGGTTTGCAATATTCTTTAAAAAGAAAAAAGAAAGCAATACGCTATCTTTTTCTTCCGAAATAGGGCCTTGTGAAGGGCTTTTCATCCCACCCATCAATGGTAACCCAATTTGGATGCTTCCAAGCTCTGTCTGCAGGTCTGCTGAGGAAATCAACACTTTTTATCTTAAGGATTATGGATTAACTGCTTGGCTGAGTACCATAAAATAATAAATAAAATAAAATAAAATAAAATAAAATAAAATAAAATAAAATAAAATAAAATAAACACAATACAATAAAATAATAAAATAAAATAAATAATAAAATAAAATAATCCACACCAAAGATCCTGTTCTTTGCTTTTCCAAGACTGCCATCAGCCCCTGTTCTCCTCTGCCCAGCTCTGCCCATGTGAAGATTTATTAACATTTACAGTAAAAACAAATAATATAAATGCTCAAGTAAGAAATACAGTGAGGTAAAGGGCTGCTTGGCTAGCACCATTTATCCGTGGAAATCCAATTAGCACTCAAGTGGCAAAGATACCTAGAAAAGAACTTCCAATTGAATCAAAAAACGAGACGAAAACATTAACCTGATGGCTAAAAATCCACATTTAAAACATTTAAAGTAATAAAGGCCCTTTTATTGAGTCTTTTCTATATTTCATTAGGGCTGCAATTGACCAAATGCACTTTTCTAAGGGCTGGGTTTGTTTTTCTGTGGTTTTTCCCCCCCTTTCCCTCCATTTTTTTTTTTATAATTTGGTCTTCTAAATCTAATAGTCCACTCTTTTATTTCGTCTGTGATAGCTTAAAAGTAAAGAGAAAATGCAATTTTTGTTATCATGTTCTTTAAAGAAGAACAAAAAAGAACCATCACGCTTCTCTCTACCAAGATGATGATGAAGATAATAATAATGATAAATAAATGAGGACGAATAATCCGAAGTACTAGTGAATAAGTAAATCATTTCTGGCTAATAAGGCCGATATTAATAACGATGGAGAAGAAGAGCTGTCACCTAATTAATGAAATCATCGTGAATTAATCGTTGGAGTTTTAGCTAAAAGGTGGGGTACAAATATGCTAATCCAATAAATCTGCGGAGCCCTTGAAATTTACATAAACTTGCATGTGAATGAGAAGCACTGAATTTTTCACATATAGGGAGAGGAGAAAATTGCTCATTCCTTCGCTCTCTCTCTCAGAATATATATTCTTATATATTAAAAACAATCCAGTTGGCTAATAGGGCACATAGTTTAATAATCTTCGGGTTGTCTTCTATCTAAGATAGTAGATTCCTTAGCTTCTGGCGGCCTTAGAGAACAGAGGTCTCCCATTTCCATCTGTAGAGGTTAAGATCTGTGAACAAAGCCAAGCACCAAGATCTACGGGCAACTGGAGAGTAGATCTTGGTGCTTTGCTCATCCTCTGCAGATGGAGAAGGGAGACCTCTATTCTCAAAGGCTGTCATAAGCCAAGGAATCTACTGCCTTAGCAGCTTCTTCTGAGTTCCCAGCCAAATATTTTCAGAAATGTGAAGACGCATGAGATTTAACCCATTAATAGAGAGAAAGGGGAATGTCAGATAAGTGGGGTGTGTGTGTGTGTGTGTGTGTGTGTGTGTGTGTGTTAAAGTTTTGCTTGCAAGGGAAAGCATAATTTCAACCTCCAATGGAAAGGGATCTAGCAAGGAAGGGCAGGAAAGGCGTGGCAGGAAAGAAAGCAAATGAAAGAAGGAAGACCGGAAAGAGAAAAATTGAGGGGACAAGGCAGAAAAAGAAAGAACAACTTAGAGAGACCAGGCTCCACCCATTTCTGAATATCAAGATTCTTCATCTGAGAAGTATTTGCAATGCTCAGAGTTTGGCAGGTGTTTTTTTTTTTTTTTTTTGTAACCTGCCCTCAGGCAGAAGCAGCTGCATGGACTACTTGTACGTATGGTTTGTACCTCCCAAATCAAAAAGAAAAAGGAAACAACCAGGGCCAAAGCGGGGAGGTTATACAAGGGCTGCTCAATGCATGGAGCGAGAGGGAAAGAAAATTTTTAGCAGGTCCAGAAGTCCTCCATCCTGGAGATCAATTCATTTAGCGCTGCCTCTATGCATTCAGAGGAAAATACTTCTGTTTCCCTGAAAATACGACCTACCCTGAAAGTAAACCCTAGCTTGATTTTTTTACACATGCACCCAATATAAGCCCTACCCCCAAAATAAGCCCTAATTAAGACCCCGCCCACTCCAGAGTGCACGGGTAAAAATCAAGCTAGGGTGGGGATGAGGGGGTGAAGCTGCCCTACTTTGGACGGTTGTAGCCAGGCCTCACACACCCCAATTTCTTGGGCAGCTGGCAAGGCTGGCAAGGCTTTCTGGAAGCCCTCTGTAGCTGAGATCAAAGCTCTGGATCGATCCAGAGCTCTGTTATTGGCTCCAGAGGCCTTCAGGAAAGCCTTACTGGTCACAGAAGAAGTAGTTCCTGAAGGCCTCTGACAGCGAAAAGGAGGCCGGGGGCGACGCGCACAAGTGAAGTTAGTCAATGGATGACGTCCCCTGAAAATAAGACCTGGTGCCTTTTTTTTTTGTGGCAAAAAATATAAGACAGGGTCTTATTTTGCGGGGAAACACATCAACATGCAGAAATTGGGTTAGACCCGTTTCGAATTCCTGCCAAGTAGGTTAGTTTTTTTTAAAAAAAGTCCTATTTTAATTAGCTGGACTTCCAACGAGTGATTTGATCAAAACCTAACGGTGTCTAGATGCATTCTCAGCTAGGTGGTCTCCACCTCCGCAGCAGAAAAGGTCTTCTAATGGAAATTAGAGGCCGTTTCTACTTTATTCTGCTGTGCAGCATCGGGAAAAACTTGGAACTTTACTCAGGATTTTTGCTTGATCAAGTCCCAGGAATCTAGTTTAAGATCATCTGCCTTCTGGGTCAGTCCCAAAGGTTGGAGCAAAACGCAAACCCCAGCCAATCGTTTGTAGCCAGTTTATGCATGCCAAAATTCACCCGCTAAATATTTTGCCAGCAAACAGAACTAGCAATCCATAATTCAGCAATCAGGCCATGTGCTCTGCATAGAGAAAGGTGCATATTCAGCCTCTGGTTTTATTACACAGAAAACCAGAGAACTGAGGAGGGATGATGAGAACATGGGAAAAAAAATCTTTCTCTGGAAAAAGTAGAAGAGCAGATTCCCCCCTTTACTTTCAACATTTCTAGAAATCTTATTCTGCTACGGGTTTTTTTTTCCCCTTACTGCTCTTTCCCTGGAATATTTCCATATTTCCCCTCCCATCTTTATCACCTTTCCTATCTTTTATCCTTCCACCTGAAGAAATGGGAGAAGAGATTTCTATAAATGCTGGGATGCTTTTATTAGAAGGCATTTAAAACTGTGTCTTCTGAAATAAGGAATTTGGAAACATTCCTTGTAAGGGAAAAGCATTTTTAAATGCAATGTTTCATTTTACTTGGGAGATGGGAATCACGAATTAACGTTGCCAGCAAAAAGAATAAAAAAAAAACAGACAGAGGATTTTGGACTGAGCAACTAGGAAAGTGACAGAATCTGGATACAAAATTGATCCACCGGCCCCTTACTTATGGCTTGTAATTAGAGCTATCAATTCCCTAATTACAAAGGGGCTTTATTTCAGACAGAAGATCAGAAACTCTGAATAAGGCCAACTTTCTGGAAGAAGCCTCATGGCTTGTCCACAAAACATATGCCGGCTTGATCTTTTCCAACCTGTTGTGTAAGTCAACAGCCCTGCTGACATTTTCGGGCGTTAAGTAACACAGGGACATTTTCCTGGTGGCCCCAAAAGTACACAAAGGGACACGGAGAGAATCTACAAAACATGGAGGTACCCCTCAAAATAGCGGATTGATCCAGAACAGGGGTCGGCAACCCGCGGCTCTGGAGCCACATCTGATCCAGAGGGTGAAGGTGCAGATCATCCGGGAGCAATAAAGACTCCATCCCTCCCTTTGAGTGGTTTTTGTGTACAGGGAATATGGTAGGTGCAAGGGGGCCACCCAGACTTCTGGGCGAGTTCTGGAAAGGAAACCGTTCACTTTCATAGAACTTGGGATGGCAAGAATAGTTGGGACCAAGAGACAAACGAAAGGCAAAGTGGAAATGGGGGACATTCTGGGATTCCTCTAGCCAAGCGGTCACTCCGCTTCCTCCAGCCCCCTCCTTTCCCCCTCAAGGGGAAAGCGGCCATCGATCTTGAGTCGTGCAACTTCCAGGGTCGTTCCTTATCTCAGAACAGCCTCTGCCGCGAATTCCTGCCTGCGCTTTAATGTTTAAATTATTAAATGCATTAATGTATTTACATTATTCAAGTCTTATGTGCATTTTTCTCGGATAATTTATGTATAAGAGTTTGAATGTCCATGACTGTTAATGTCTACAACCCTTCCTGTTCATTATTGATTCTGGAAAGGGGGGAAAAAGTCAGTGTTTTAATGCCTTATTTTTAATGTATTAAGAGTCTGAATAAGTGCATTCTCTTTTTTCTTTTGTAATTTCATAATTTAAGTAGTGCATTTATTAAACTGACACAGTATGAATTGTGGTGAAGGTTGGCTCCAGTCCAGCCTGCCAGAGCAGTTCGACCGACCATCACACTACTTTGCAAATCAAGTAGCAGTTTAGCTCCAGACCTCAACAATTTCTCAGGGAAACCAGAAGTGAATTTTTTTTTTGAAACTTCTGACAATCACCTACTTATCTGCATGCCACTGCCCTCCATTTTCCTTTTTTGGGGTGGTGGTGGTACATTTTGGGTACTGTGGGCATGTGAATCAACCAAAACTCCACCCAAATTTATGACTTCCTTTATAGATTTGAATTGGTTTGCCAAAAGGGACGAGCCAAAAGTCTATTGATCTCTGATCAATTCAATGACGGTTGGCTGAATTTGACAGAACGGACTGATCCGGAGATCTGGCTGGAAGATTCAACTCAAAGAGGTGATTCCGTTGAATGCCTTTCAGATCGAAGCCTCACATACCACCCTTTTGGCAAAACTGAGATATAAATGGATTGTTTTCCCTTTTTCTAACTAAAGCAAGGCTTAATGTTCAGGTTAAGAGAAGAGAACCACAGTAAAAGAAAAAAAAATTCACATACAAGAACGAGTCCATTTCAGACACCCCTGAGAAAGATTTTTTTGCTTAGAATAAAGAGAGCAGGATTTACATTCAAGGGATGTGAAATTAAGTTGGGATCAAGAATTTCGATGAATAGAGGGTATCGTAGCTTTCTGAGCTGTGAAGGAGGTTCAGACTCGTGGTTTTTCTTGCCAGACACTGGATCATATAGTGACTGGCTGCCATTTGAGAGGTTATACAGGAGGAAAAGCAGATTATTTTTTTCTCCAAGTAAGAGCTTAATTGGATAAATGGCCTAGATACTTATTCCATTCTCATGAGCCAATATATTTCAAAATGCAACCTATAACATATATAAAACTTCTCGTATTCCTCATCTTATAAAATTGGCTGCATATTTATCATATGTGCACTATAGTATTATAAGCTCCTTTGAGATATAGATATTCTACTATTATCCATGTATTCCAAGCCATACAGGAAGGAAGGAAGGAAGGAAGGAAGGAAGGAAGGAAGGAAGGAAGGAAGGAAGGAAGGAAGGAAGGAAGGAAGGAAGGAAGGAAGAAGGAACCCTGACATGTCCAAAATATGACAGTGAAATCATATAAAGTTGCAATCAGTGTCCACCAAAACTACAAAGTTTGGTCTTTCAACAATATCTTCAGCAAACTCCATGGGCCATGGTGGAAACAGTTCCAAATATCTGGATAATTTCAAGTCACTATTTTAGTACACAAGTGGATCGAAAGCAGGCATTTTGATTGCCAATTTTTGGTATTCCTCAACAGCTAAACTATGCACATAAATAGACCCTGTGCCTGAATTTTAGTGTATGGTATTCACAAATGATTTCCAACTCTCAGAGCGCTTTCTATGAAGTTCTATATAACCTTTAAAATCAAATGATCTCTACCCTATTGAATTAATCTACTCCAAGCTGTCTTAAAACCAACCAAAACGGCAACTCGGGATTGTATAAATGTTAAGGGGCCGTAACTCTTTGTGAACAGTAGATACAAAAGGACCAGGCCAACTTGGCTCCTGTAATTATTTAGGATAAAACTTCCTGAGGACAAGATCAAGTTCCTGGCGACTTCAGGGACACAGTCATTGAAAGATTTGTTTTATTTATTAGAAAAATTTCAGCCCTGTCCAAACAACCTCCCCAAAAGAGGAAGGGGTGGGAGGCAGGGCTTCCTTTTGGGGGAGGTGCAAAGCATCTCAAGGCAAACTTGTTTCCTGCAAAACTGCTGTTTTATTCATACGCAGAATTAATCAATTAGTAAACTAATAGGATTAATCAACTCGTATTTCTTTCACTGGGTGATTGCCCGCATACTTCCTGAGCCGTCTTGGCAGCCTTTCCTGCAGGCTGCCAAGTGAGGACCACAAGCGGCGTGGGGTGTTCTTCCATCCGAGGGAGACATTAAATTATCTGTGGCCCTTCTTTAATTATCACCACTGGCAAGGATTCCACTTGGCTAGGTAAACTGCACATTAAAGGAACCCACTGAAACTTTTAAGAACCTGGGCCAGAACTTTTTTGAGAGTGTTTTCCCTCCTCTCGGTTCTTCCTTGTGTATTTTTCAGATTGTTAACCCGAAGGCTGTTTATTGCCAGTCTTTTATGATGCCGGAGGTTTTTTTTGGTGAAGAGCTGAACCAAACTATAGCTTTGAACGGATTAATTCATAATTGATGAGCAAGCATCCTTTGACTTTAAACTATTTTCTTACAGGTAAAGGAGAACAAAAACGGAACTTCTAAATACAATCCCAATGGTTTAACCAAAAATTGTATTAAAAAACCTACTAATGTAGATCCCTTTTTTAAAAAAATAAATCAAAATTGTTTTCCTGACTTAAAATAAAAATAAAAATAAATAAATGTTAAACAGAGTAAAATAACATTAGAAGAGGCTGCATTTTTCAATGAATTAAATCCGGAATGCATTAATTCAACCTTTATCATCGATAGTAAACTAATTTGAAGGCTGTGAGCCGACAGATTTTGTAAGATCTTTTGAGAATCTAAAACCCAGCCCATCGTAAAATGGAACAAAACTCGCTTTACAAATTTCTCTAACATATACAGTTGAGTTTAAAGGATTGAATATGACATTAGCCAGATATTAATAGCTACATCAATTTTGGGCTCAGTTGTGGTCGTAAAGGTAAGGACTACCTCTACACCACTGGAAGCATCTTTGCAAGTGATCCATTTTCCCAAGCACAGGCTACTAAGCATTATCCCAGACTTGCCAGCAGAGTTTTCACAACCAGCTCTAATTGTTTCACTTCAACTTTGTCCCAGCTCTCACACACCCCTCCATCCGCTTGATCGTAGCTTTGTAGGCCTCCAAGCAAAGGGGAGAATAACAGACTAACAAAGTTGGAAGGGACCTTGGAGGTCTTCTAGTCCAACCTCCTCCTTCTCGGGAAGGAAACCCCATACCATTTCCGACCAATGGTTGCCCAATCTCTCCTTGAAAACTCCCATTGTTGGAGCGTTTAAAACTTCCGGTGGTAAGTCGTTCCACTGTTGACAGTTCTAAATTTTTGGTTTTCCCTACAGTATCTAAAATCCATACCAAACTGAGCCAATTTGAGGTGGGCACCATCAGGATGATCAAAAAGAGGGGGGGGAAGCAGATATAGATTGAATGCCTGGGGAAGAGAAGCACATAGGTCCAGAGGTTACTCTTTGCGGGAGGGAAATGAAGGGGGCCAAGGGCTCTTTGGTAGTACAATACTGACATCCAACGGCTTGTTAGCTTAACCTCTGGCTCCGTCTCCCCAGGGGGAAGTTTCTTGTCTTGGCATCAAACCGGGAAGCAGTTAATTCGAGGGCCAACCCTCCCGTGCAATCCCGTTATCGGTGTGTGTGCGTGCCCGTTACACAAACAGGCAGTTGGGTATACAGCAGTTTCCACAAGCATATTTTGCGGGTGGCTAGGAGGGGGGGGAGAGAGAGAGAGAGAGAGAGGAAGAGAAAGTGGAGAGGGGAAAAAAAAGTTGTTCGGTGCTGTTTTTAAGCGCTGACGCTGCCATTTCTAAGGTTAAGTTTGTGTTATTTTTTTTCCTCCCCCTCCCTCCACACCCCCCCCTTTCTCATTACCATTCTTTAACTGTTACAATTTATATCAGCATATAATGTTAAATAATTACAGGGAGCAGAGGCTCACTCTGGCGAGAATATAAACGCGCCGTGGGATTCTACAGATTTAAACAAATAACGCACTCGGCGGGGGGCGAGCAGATGAATTAGCATTAATATCCTTCTCGAGCGATCCCAATGCTGTGTTGCTGTTTAAATACAGATCCTTTCCTGTAACCGTCAAGATGACAGCTTACAAGGGCCAGCCCCCTGGTGCCGTTGGCTGGGGCAGTCTATGCTCTCGCAGACCGCCCCACCAAGGAGAGGGGGCTAAGTTGTGTTTTCATGGGGTACAACAAAATAACACTAATAACCATCATCATCATCACAATAATAAATGAACCCGTGGATCTATCAGGGGCTGCAGCAAAATCTCACGCACAGATTCTTCTACCGCATCAAGATCAGGTTGCCAAACTCATACAGTGGAAGCTTTGCCAGAAGTTTGGGTTCGAAGGCGGCCAAAAAAAATGACTGGGAACATCAAACTGACAAAGTTTTTGAAAATGAACAAGTCAAAGATCTTGTGGGACTTTTGAATCCAAACAAGACAGAAATCTGGACCATAACACTCCTTGACATCACTATTGTGGAAAAGAGAAAAAAAAAAGCGTGGTTCATTGGTGTTGCAATAACCAGGGGATGCACGAATTGGGGAGAAACGACGAGAAAAAAATAATGAAATACCGCAATCTGCACATTGAAGTTCAGCGATTGTGGAGGAAGGAAGGAATATTGCAATGGTTGTATCAATAGTAATAGGGGCCCCTGGAGCAATACCTCAAGGGCTGCCTAGATACATGGAAATTTTGAACTTATTAGACCTGAATATTCTGATTTTGCAAAAAAACCAACAAAAAAAACCCACCTAACTCGGAACTGCCTATATACTTAAAAGTTACCTTAATAGCTCTTAGGTCCTTGGTTAGGACTTGAACTGCTAAGTTTTTACCAGTCCCAGACTGTGAATTGAAGATTAAATCTTAAATAATAATAATCCTCTTCTGTTTAGTAGTGTAGAGCAGCCAGCAACATTAAAACCTTCCCTTTTAAGGGTTGTCCCTACAACGGAAGAGAAAGCATTTGTCTTGGCCACAGGGAATCAGTGAAATCGAACTGGATCTACCATTCGCTGTCTTTTCAGCGATAGACATGAAGGAATGTTAGCAGCATTCATGCTTCTAACAAAAGGAGGAGAGAGAACCTAGATGAAGGAAAAAGAGGGAGGGAGGGAGGGAGGGAGAGAGAGAGAGAGAAGAGAAAGCCAAAATAAATAAAAAGGAACAATGGGTACAAAACAAGATTCTTTCAGAGTCACAAGAAAAGTCCACAAACCTCCTATAAACCATGGATGTCCTAAACTACCCCAGCACTTAAAACAAAGATAAATGGATTAGTTGACAATTCTACAAAACGTTTCCAGAAAGTGTCTGTTTTTAATAACTAGATTGCGAATTCTTAAGCGGTGAAGTCTAAAAGGCAAGAGAGGGAAATCGGGGAGATGCATTCATTCTCTGATGCACAAATAAACAAGCGCAGATTAAAAGTCATGTTAAAACTGAGTTTTCTACTCTCTTCCTTCACAAGTCCAGTGCTTCTCATTTACAGCAAGAGGCAGCAATTCCACAACTTTGGTAAGGTTTAAACCAACAACCGCCAAAGGTGCAACGTACATTTCAACTGTGCATTTCAAAGGAGTCCGAGAGGGGCTCCTTTGGTTTAAAGTGGGAGCAGTTTTCCTAGAGGTGCCCAGGCTGCCAGGACTGAAATCCCAGGGTGACAGTTTCAACGGGAGAAAAAAAGAAGAAATGAGCGTGAATGACTAAACAAATAATAAGAAAGTTAGAAAAATCCCTCCATCTCAAATGACACTGCAAATAAAGACCATGTCAAGATTTAAGCTATAATAATGGAAGGGCTATAAAAGGTCTTAACGTTTCTTCCACTGTCCTCTTTTTATGTTCTCTCCTTCGCAGCTAATGCACGGATTTGATTTTTTTATTTTTTTATTTTTTTTGGGGGGGAAAGCAAGTCTCCAGTGAGGAAATCTCACATAGAGCGAAAGCATCTCACGCTAGAAAAATCCACGTGCTTTGTGGATTTCCCCAGCGACAAATCTCTTGTGAGATGTTTTTCCTTCCCAGCCTCCCTCCCTCCCCTTCTGTCTCCCCTCCCCAGCGATCTATACACAGGTCGTCTGCACAAACATAGGCACACACAGATGCATATACTTATAAGACCCTTATTGAAACTGGATGAGGCCAACTCTAAACCTGGAGTAACTATACTCTAGCAAGTTATCCTGGAGTTATCCAATTGGATTACAACTAGGTAATGTCTGAATAGCATCTGGAAGACTTCAAATGGCTGTAGAAGCCTTCTTCTTGGTGTCACTACTCTACAGCTCTTTTTGTAACATTTTATTCCATGCAAAACTTCTGGTGAAGTTGGTTAGGAACCAACCAAAGTTGGTGTGCAACCAAAGCAAGACCATTACGTAACATGAAGAGCACAGGATTAGAAACCTCCATGGATTAAGTTATGTAACTTTGCAAATTACATAGAATTTGACCAGAGTTGCTGTAGGACGACAGTGTCCCCTCCTAGTACAATGTCTGGCATTTCTTAAACAGTGGTTGCCGTTACATCAAAAATCACATGCCATGCAAAACACAGAAAAGGGCATGCAGTACTTTCTACAGCACTCGCTACTGTTCATTTCTCGTTAGACCTGCCTTCCCACCCGCTCCTGCCAGTCCTACCCTGATCTGTTCACTTCTCCTGTCAAAAAAAAATCCCAACGTCCACATTTTTGCCTCTTGAAAAAGGTGGTAGTTATTTAAAGCTGGATAAATCGCTGTCACTTTAGTTAAGAGATCAGAAGATGAATGTGGTCCTACACATTTCCTTCTACACTAAGTTTTGTATCTTCTGATTCTTGATGAATGTATTTTATTTTTTCTTTATGTACACTGAGAGCTTCTGCACCAAAGACAAATCCCTTGTGTGTCCAGTCACACTTGGCCAATAAAGAATTCTATTCTATTCTATTCTATTCTATTCTATTCTATTCTATTCTATTCCTTATTCTATTCTATTCTATTCCTTATTCTATTCTATTCTATTCTATTCTTATTCTATTCTTCTCCGATAAAGTTTGGCCTTCCTGATTTTATTGGGCCCAGGCATTATATAGGCACCAGGTCTAACTGCAACTCAATTTTAACTAAATTCATTAATCTGAACTTGGCATTTGCTAACTAGCCATGATTAGTGCTACTCATATGACATCTGAAAACCATAATGCCGTATTATAGGTAGCCCTCAACTTAGAACAGTCCGTTTAGTGACCATTCAAAGTTACAATGCCAATGAGAAAAATGACCTATACCTATTTTTTCACACTATTGCAACGTCCCCATGGTTCAAAAGTCAGATGCTTTGCAACCGACCCAGAGTTATGACTGTGGCAGTGTCCTGGGGTCATGTGAACCTCTTTTGTGACCTTCTGGCAATCAAAGTCAATGGGGAAGCCAGATTCACTTAACGACCGTGTTACTAAACTTAACAATTGCAGTGATTCACTTAATAATTGTGGCAAGGTAGATCGTAAAGTGGGGCAAAAACTCAATGTGTCTTGCAGACCAACGGAAAGTCGGGCTCGACGGTGGTCATAAGTCGAGGATTAGCTGTAAAGCAGAGGGAAGAAGGATTAAATCGCAAGGGAAAAGAAAGAAACGCGAGGAACCTCACGTTAAGGCCTATGTCGAACCTATCTTTGCAAACAGAATCCAGCTGGCTAAACCACAGAGAAAGAGTTAAAAACACACAAGATGAAGATCCAAGGCGCAAGTTGAAACAGCACTAAACGAAAATCAGCAGCTTGTGCAGGAAATGCTACCTCTGGGAAAGACGTAGGGCAAATGGAAGGGCTGCGTCTCTTAAAAAGCGTAGGTAACTACTGCCCTCTTTTGGATATATGCACACAGCAAGGAATCTCTCCTAAGGAGGGAGATCTACTCAGAGCTCACAATGAATGAAGCCTGCACAGGAGTTGTCGTCCCCTCATCTCTTTGCAAACAAGAGAAAAAAGATTCCAAAAAGAGGATGAGTCAGGACTAAGGGAGTACTTCTGACTAGAAACTTGTCCCTTCCTTCTGTAGACTATCACAAGACCTTTGGTGTTCAAACTCCGTAAGTTGAATCCGGGTATTTCTTTTTCATTAATTTAATAATAATGCCAAGAAGAATAAATTGAGAAACAGGAGCAAAGCCATTTGCATTGTTGAACAGCCAGTGTGGTATTGCAAGAGAAAAGGGGAGGGGAGGGAGTCTGTATTGGAATAATGTGATGCATATTATTTTATTGTTATTCATCACCAAAACTATGACCGGCATCCATGTATTTGCAAATAGTTATCAATAAGAAATATAGTTGCATGGATAAAAAAAGGACCAGGATCAGGGTAAGCAGCAGACACCCTGCAAAATTTAAACTGAAGGGGCTTACAGGCACAAAAAAGGAAATATTTCTTTCTTCTACGAGGCCCATGAGTTCCAAATCCATAGATCCAAGACTCCTTCTTTAAAGGCACATATCTCACACTTAGGCAAGAAAAAACGAAAGTACATGTATAGATTAGGTAAAACCTGGCTTAACAGCAGTAACTCTGAGAGGGATCTCGGAGTCTTAGCGGACAAGCAATTAAATATGAACCAACAGTGTGCAGCAGCAGCCAAAAAAGCCAATACAATCCTAAACTGCATTAACAGAATCAAAATCATGTGAGGTACTAATACTGCTCTATGAAGCCTTTAGCAAGACCACACCTAGAGTCCTTCATCCAGTTTTGGTCACCACATTATAAAAAAAGATGTTGAGACTGTAGAAAAAGTGCAAAGAAGAGCAACTAATATGATGAGGGGACTGGAGGCTAAAACCTACGATAAGACGGTTGCAGGAACTGGGCCTGGCTAGTCTAGGGAAGAGAAGGACCAGGGGAGACAGGAGAGCAGTCTTCCAAGATTTGAGGGGCTGCCCCAGAGAGGAGAAAGGGGGTCAAGCTATTCTCCAAGGCACCTGAAGGCCAGACAAGGAACAATGGATGGAAACTGATCAAGGAGGAATTTTTTGACAGTGAGGACAATCAACCCACGGAACAGAAATTGCCCTCAGAAGTTGTGGGAGCTTCATCACTGGAGGCTTTCAAGGAGAGACTGGACAGAAATAGTATAGGGTCCCCTGCTTGGGCGGGGGGTGGGTGGGTTGGACTAGATGACCCACAAGGTCCCTTCCAACTCTTGTTATTCTGTATGTTTTTTCCAAACACAGTGCAGACCTGCTGACTGCCTCAGGTGCCAGCTGTATCTGGACAGCGTCGAAGGCAGGGAAGCACCGTCTTCGATTAAACCGCCTCCTTCAGACGTACGAAGAGTTTCAAGGAAACCCTCCGATTGATCCGAAGCCGGGCGACTTAAGCAAAGATGACAGCTCCCCTTTAAACATGTCCTCTTGAGGAAGCAGATCGGCATCCGTGGACAGTGGGAAGACAGTATTTGTCCAGATCAACACATTAAAAGGAATCGATAGATTAAAAGAGTGCATTTTGCGCAAACCTCAAAGAAAGAAAAAAGTAAGACGCCACTCAATAAACAGAGTCAGCAGGAATGAGAAGGGACCGAGAAGGGCGGGGGCGGCGGCTGGAAAAAGAAGCGATTCGACCCAAAATCTCACCAAGAGGTCAAGCATAACAGAAAAGGCTTTGACAAATTAATGCATTCTTCCAATAAAAGTTTAATATATGGAAAAACTGACAGCGACTAGAAAGGCAATAAATACAGTGGATAAGACAGGTTCTATGTAACTTATAGAAAGGGCTTTCAACAAACTTTTTTTTTTTTTTTTAATGCGTGCACATGGGCCTCTCTCGCTAAGTTTCTGGCCCACAATTATATTTCGTCAAACTCTAAAGATCAGAACACAGAAGAGGAAAAAAAAGGGATGGACCTGTGTCCCAATTCTGGCAACAACAACAACAACAAGAGAAAGAGAGAGTGAGAAAGGAAGGGGAGGAGGAGGAGGAGGAGCGCCCAAAGCCACAGCAGGGCGAAAACAGAGCCTCCTTCCGCGAAGGGGACGCGGTGGAGGGAGGGGAGGGGAAGGGAGGAGAGTGCGAGAGAGTGTCAGCGAGCATCTGGGCTCAAGGAGACGCTGATCCCATGCCAACAGTGACAAACGTGGCTGTAAATGGCATTGGAGCGAGATGCTGACACCCTGCGAACACAAGGTTACCCTTCCCATTGGGAGAGGGAGCTTTAATAGGCCAAAACCGACAGCGGGGAAATGAGAGGCCAAAATTATTAATAATAACAACAACAACAACAATAACGATGGTCATCGTAGACTCTGCGGCTCCCCGCCGTCCTGGACCCATTTGCCACTGCTTGAGGACAAAGCGCGGATTATTTAAGCTTGAAGAAGGTTGTTTCAAGGGGACTGGGTGGCTTGCGGTATAAACTGGAGCGAGGGTCTTTGAGGGGGGAGAGGGCGAAGGGGGATAATTTCATAAACGGTTGCGGGTAAGTTTCTAGTCCTCGTGGTCCCTGCCATGAACTCAATCATGGCAATGTCTGCCAAGGACTGGGGAGAGAGGGAGGAGGGGGATAAACCGATGCTTTCTGCTACCCGAGAGAGAAATCGTGCTTTTCTTTCAATCCTTTTTGAGTCTTATGCATAGTTCCTATTAAGGGCTCTACCGTTCCTGAATGTTTCACCATTGAAACAAAGGTGAAAAGAGGAGGAGGAGGAGGAGGAGGAGGAGGAGGAGGAGGAGGAGGAGGAGGAGGAGGAGGAGGAGGAGGAGGAGGAGGAGGAAGAAGAAGAAGCATCCCCATGGTCATGTAATCGAAATTGAGACACTTGGCAATTGACTCGTATTTATGACGGTTGCAGCCTCCTGGGGGTGGGGGGGATCATGCAATCCCTTTTGCGGCCTTCTGACAACGGGGAAAGCCAGATTGACTTTAACAACCACGTTAGGGACGGAACAACTGCAGTGATTCCCTAAACACCCGTGGCACAAGAGGTCACAACATGGGGGCAAAAGGCGCTCAGCAAGCGGTTAACTCGGCCACAGAAATGCTGGGTCAACTGTGGGTGTTAAGTCGAGGACTACCCGTGGATTACGGAAATTGGAACAGGATTTTGGGATTGATTCAGAAGTCTGTGGTTATCCCTCCACCCCACCCCCCAAAAAGCCTTAAGGGCTCCCTAACTGGGTCTGCAAAGTCATGAGATCTAAAAAAGTCTAAGATTAGCCTTTGGCCTACAGGGACGGCAATTGGGCAGCCCGACGCAGACATCAGGCAAGCGAGTCAAGCTACAACTGGGAAGTAAACGATCCAATTAGTTCAAGGTCTCCGCAGAGCCCAGTGCTGGTAGATTGGATTAGGCGATGCCTAAGCAGAAAAGGAAGAAGGGAACGGGAGAGTAAGCAAAACAAAAAACAAAAAAACCCAAAGAAAACCAAAGAAAAGATTAATTAAAAGAGGAAGAGAGGAAGGAGCCCTCGCCCACGGAATGATACATGGCTTCCCCCCAAAGGGCTCTTAACTGGGCCCCTGTACGCAGAGGGGTCTCACCTCCACCAGATCAGGTTTTATTCCAGGGCACCGTTTTAGCATTGCGGTGCGCTCCTCTCCCGCTACCCACCCTGCTTTTCCCAACGAATTATTTTTATTTTATATCTATGTCTATATATAGATATATAGCTGCTATGCGTTCCTCTTTCCTCGGAGCAATTACGCGGCAGTATATAAAGAGCAGGGGAGATGATGTTAATTAAACAGAAGATAATTTTCTGTCAGCCCACAGAGTGGGGGGCCAAGGGGTGTGGGGTGGGGGGGGAGGAGGAGAGGAGAGGAGAGGGGAAAAAGAGCAAGCTAGCTGGGCCTTGGCTCCTTGGAAATTTTTCTCTCTTCAAAGTACAGGTATTGGTGTCAGCAAGAAAGGGGCTAATTTATTTAAATAATAATCGTAATAAACTTGACCAAAAAAAAAAGATTACTGCTGGGAGATGTAGAGCAAAGAATAGGAGTTGAAAGTACTGGATGTGCAGCAAATACTCCTAGTCCACACACACACACACACACACACAAAAAACACAATGATGCCAAGGTGAAAGTGGACACACAAGAGGGGTGTGACGTTTTAGGTCGGCAGATCCTTCCCAGGTTAGGTTGGGAAAGAGGGACTGTTAAACCAAGTCTGGCTTTCTTAGCTTATTCCTGGTGTGTCTGCAAAATGTCAGGATGGGAAATTCTGGCTTAAGTGTTCACATGGGCAATAACGACGTCTGCGGGTTTTTGTTTTTTTAAAAAAGAACAGTGAGGGGTTCTGGAATGTAACAGATCGTTCCTCGACTTACGAGCACAATGGAGCCCAACGTTTCTGTTGCTAGGCTGAATTTTGCCCCATTTTATGACCTTCCTTGCTGCAAAAGGGGATCGTGTGACCCCGGGACACTCCATATGAGTCAGTTGCCATCTGAATTTTGATCAGGTGACCTGGTGATATTGCAACAGTCTAAGTGTGAAAAACGGTCATTAGTCACCTTTTTAGGGACGTTGCCACTTGAAACGGTCACTAAATGAACTGTTGTTAAGTCGAGGACCACCTGTCTTTCAAAAGTTGTACGGCTGAATATCGTATTACAAAAATGGCCAGTTTATAAACAGATGACAACTGTAGCTTCTCTGGATTATTTATTCATCCTGCCTCATGTCTACACACTGCAATCCAATGCACTTTTTTCAAGCAAGCCACAACCTGGTGAGTTTATACTTCCTACAAAGCCATGAACTACAGTCCACGAATCCTAACTGGGTTAACACAACACATTATGTTGTGACTTAGTGTTATAGGTGAATCTACCTACTGAATAATCCACTTTAAGTAAGATAAAAGGACCACAAACCTCTTTGCCCCAAGGCTGTTTGTTGAAGAAACAGCGGAATATTAAAAAAAAATGCAAACGGGAAGGAAGGGAGGAAAGCAAAGGATTTGTCTAGGTAATTAGAATGGCAGGAAAAAAAAACAATTAACACCAACCTGCCTTCCAACAAGGACCTGTGTACTGCAGGAGTCAAAAAGAGGGCTGTGAAAATATCTACAGACCCCTCACATCCTGGACATAAAACTGTTTCAATTTCTACCCTAAAAATGACGCTATAGGGCACTGCACACCAGAACAAATAGACACAAGAACAGTTTTCCCCTCATGCCATCACTCTGCTAAACAACTAACCCCCACAACAATGTCAAACTATTTACCAAGACTGTATTACTATTCTTCTTCTCATCCTTCCTATTACCTATCTCCTTTTCTACTTATGACTATAACCTTGTTGCTTGTATCTTCGCAGTTTATATGGTTTTATTTGGTTCCCTAGTATGATCTGATTGCTTATATAGCATCCTATGACTATCACTAAGTGTTGCATCTTATGATTCTTGATGAATGTATTTTTTATGCACACTGAGAGCTTATGAACCGAAGACAAATTCCTTGTGTCCAATCACACTTGGCCAATAAAGAATTCTATTCTATTCTATTCTGTTCTGTTCTGTTCTGTTCTGTTCTGTTCCCATTCCCAGGTAAGGCTTATAAACTGCACACACTCACCAGGGCCTCTCGCGATGATGCTCCATTCTCAGTTCCAGAAGAGCTGATCTGTGCAAAGAAAAACCAAGGTTAGACTGCCACCCAATGGTCATCTCTAAGCAACCTTACAGTCACACACCACAGAGGTGGGAGAACTGCCAGGAGTGCAAACCTATTACAGGTAGTCCTTGACTTACAACAGTTCATTTAGTGACCATTTAAAGTTACAATGGCCCTAAAGAAAAGGACATGGCCGTTTTTCACACTTATGAGTGTTGCAATATCACCGCGATCACATGATCAAAGTTCAGACACTTGGCAACTGACTCATATTGACGACGGTCACGGGGTTCACATGATCCCCTTTTGCGACCTTCTGACAAGCAAAGTCAATGGGGGAAGCCAGATTCGCTTAACAACCGAGTTCTTAACTTAGCGACTTGCAGTGATTCACTTAACAACGGTGGCAAGGTAGCAAACTGGGGCAACACTCACTTAACAAATGTCTCACTTAACTACAGAAATTTTGGGGCTCAATCGTGGTCGTAAGTCGAGGGTTACCTGTTTAAGTCTCTGATCTAAGACTGTAATAAACGGATTGATTACCTCTATTACAAAAAAAGTTGCAATTAAAAGGGTACAGTAATGGAAAGGCTGCAATCATTGAGGAAATAAGAAGAAACTTTCTGACAGTGAGAATAATCAACCCAGGGAACAAAAATTGCCTTTGGAAGTTGTGGGAGCTTCATCCCTGGAGGCACAGAGAGACTGGGCTGCCATCTGTCAGAAATGGTCTATGGTCTCCTGATCGGGCAGTGGGGTTGGACTAGATGACCTACAAGGTTCCTTCCAACTCTGATTATCTGTTAAATCTGATTATTAGCAATGTTAGAATAAATGGTCTGGTCTGGTCTAAAGTGGCGTGGCTCTTCATTTCAAGCATACGAACATTTCAAGTACAAATCTAATTCTGCTTCGTTGCTGGATTAGGACCAACGGAGAGTTAAAATGAGGGACTCGTGGATTTTGCACCTGCATTCGAGGGTGCTACCTGGATATGAACTAAGTTTAATGCACTTGTATAGCTCAGGCTGTTTCTTGCAAACCGGCTCGGGGTGTGACTTCAGTCTGCGGCTTGGCAGAAGGGAGAGTAGAAAGTTGGTACCAAAGTAAGACTAACTACAACTGCCCTGGGGTTGAGGGAGACCTTGGTGCTCTCTGAGCCTGGTGGTTTTCTTGCAGGCGTTTCATGACCCAACTAGGTAACATCATCTGTGTTAGTAAGGAGGGGGTTTGCTGTCAGTTTACATTCTTTGGCAGTTTGATTGGGGTATTGCTTACTTGACGCTCTGCTGTTACATTCTTAACAATAAAATACTGCCAAAGAGCCAACAGGAAACAATCCAACCAAAGACTGACTAACACCACCCCAAACAAGCCACCAAAATATAAACTGACAGCAAACAAAACTCCTTACTAGCACTGATGATATTACCTAGCTGGGTAATAAAACGTCTGCAAGAAAACAACCCAGCTCAGAAAGCGCCAAGCATCCCTCATGTTAACCCCGAGCTACAAATATTCTCCTTTATTAAAGCTCTGGAGTTGTAAGGAAAAACTGAAAAGCTGCTTTGGGGGAAAAAAACAAAACCATAAGCCCAAAGGGGAAGAGGAAGAAGGAAAATGGGCAGGTAACTCAGGAGCAAAGCATTTCCCTTCCTTGGAAAGAGTCACAAGTTCAACCTCTATTTTAAAAAGACCAGAGAGCAGGAAATCGGAAAAATCTTAGCTGGTTTTACATTTATTGGCAACTCCATAAATAAGCTACATCCTTTCCTGGGCTTATGAAGCCGATCCCACAGGAGGAACATATATAAATAAAGAAGGGTTGCTTTATGTTCCACCCAGGCCTGTTCTAAATTTCTTTTTTCTCTTTTAATTACTGTAGAGCTGTAAAACACAGTTTAGGAAGAAGAGTCAAAGTAAATCTCCCATCCTAATCCCCAGAAGAAAATCAATCAACGTCAGAGATGAGCAAAGAAGCAGTTGGCTAGAGGGGACCCTAAAAGGGCATCCACACCCGGTTCTGGCTTTTGCTTCTGCCGCTCAACAAGCTGCCTTCTACCAAACAAATACTGGCAACATTTTGCAGCGGTATTATTACTGCCATCTGTAGAAACCTCAAAGTTACATTTGTTTTGGCTTCGAAACAAAAGCAGTTGACTGTCCCAAAGCCAGAGGGATTTTTTTTTTTTTTTTTGATAAAATGTAACCAAAAAAAATGTTCAGTTTGCCCTTTTCTTATTTAAAGGAAAAAAAAGCAGAAGTATGCATACGTCAATGACAGAATCTGGTTCCAACCTCTGGACCAATATATCCTTGTCTGCTGCATCTCATTGAAAAAGTCCAGGCCAGACATGTGGCCAGTGAATACGATGCACGAAAATTAAGTGGAAGAGAGTTAATAAATGTTTGACTCTTTCTCCCTTATAATGCAGGGAGAAATTAGATTTTCATCGGTGCCCTTTTCTGTTTTGCAGTTCCATGAATTCCTCACATGAATATAAAAGGCCATCAGGAACAACACTGGGGCCAAGGAAGGAGAGAAAGAAAAAAACAGAAATGGCCTGTTTTAAAAAGGCCTCAGCTTGGATTATCAAGGTTTCAGATGTGGGACAAGGAATAAAGGGAAATATGCAAACCCGCCATAGGTCTTTTTTCAAGAACCCAGTTAATATGCTTCCTGCTCTGCTCACTTCCAGTAATTTTCAAATAATTCCAAATACTGAAAAAAAGATGCAACACAGAGAGCTTATAGTTCTAATTCCCAGATGGGCAGTCAAGGAAAATGCAAATATTTTGTGTTTTCAGGGAGATGCTGCTGCTCTACTCCCCAATTCTTTGGGCTAAATTCCTTCCACCGAGTTTGGTTTATAACGGGCTCTTCCTTGGCAGTCCTAAGGGGTAACTTCACACCTTTATGGGATCCACCATTAGATTAACAGTAGCAATCTTCTTCCAGAAGAAATAGATGTTGGGTAAATATATGTTAGGTGAGCCCACTCCCCTGTAAATGTTGATATTAATATGTCAGGCAGGTAGGAACATTGGAATTATATTGATATAGGCTAAAACAGAGGTCTCCAAACGTGGCAACTTTAAGACTTGCGGACTTCAATTCCCAGAATTCTCAGCCAGCTATGCTGGCTGGAGAATTCTGGAAGTTGCCACGTTTGGGGACCCCTGGGCTAAAATAACAGTGGTTCCCCTCCTTTCCCTGTATACCATATAGAGAGCCACTTTCCTGTTTCCTGCAGCCAAGTTCATCTTTTACTGACTCCCACCGTATATTTTCTTCTGTGGCTCTCTTTCTATTTGATCTTATATTGCCAAAAGAGAACCATCCACTCACAAGCCCCTTCTTCCAAAAAGCTCAACGAAAACAAGATTGCTGACTCTGGAAAGAGGGAGGGATGTGGGGAAGGGAGACAGAAAGCCGTGGGGAAGATGGGTGACTGAATGAATAAGAAAAAAAACAAAAACCAGTGCAACTGATAGACTAACAAACAGCCGTGCGCCACCACGTACGATGGCAAATCCAATTAATACGTTAGTATTTGTACAGTCTAAGAAATGTTTTGACCTCCAGAGTCTGCAGGTGAAAAAAAAAAGATGAAAGGGCAATATGAATAGACTCCGATGAAGGTTTGTCTACTGATTAATATTCAAGCAGGTTGTTATCTGTCTTTATGTGGCATTCAAGAAGTTTGTGAATTGAAAAAGAATGGGGAAAGAACGGGAGGGGTAGCAGTATGGTGTGGTGCTTAAAGGAAACCTTTGGCAGCGATATCTCCAGGTTTTTCTGAAGTGAGGTTCAGAAAGTGTGGCCTACTAACATTCTTGGCGGCCCCCCAAACGGGTGTGACCCATTTTTGTGTGTGTTTTTATAATTTGGGCAGGTTTAGTGGGGCAAATTTGGTGCTTCAAACTTGTAGGTGCTTAAGGAGCCTTTTTGGGGGGACTTTAAACTTCCTGGGAGCTCTTCTGAAAGAGTTGCTGGCCCGTTAACTTTCAGATAGTGGCTCTCAACATGTTGCACACAGTCTGGTGTGTCCCCTCGGATAACAACGATTGTGAAGCCCTGTGCTAAGAGAGTTGAAGAGAGTTGAAGAGCACGTAGAAAAAAAGTACCTTCCCCTCCCAATTTTTTTTTTTATTACAAGCATTTTTCATTCCTGTAACATTGTGATACAAGAAAGATGCCCCAATGATTACAAGCCTGCCTCTTTCTTGCTTCTCAACTTGCGTATTGAGCCGGAACTTCTCAGCTGCCCTCATCTATTATCTTCTCAGAAACCACAATTGCTTGTCTTTTTTTCCCCTTTTAAAGACTTTATTGAATTTTACATAAATGTACGGATTTTGTTTTTTTTTTTAAAAAAAGCCCTTCCAGACTCCTCAGAGACACAGCCTAAATGATTCATCCAATTAGAACTTCATTTGGCTATTATGGAAGATTATTGAGCCATATAAATCAGTTCAGGTTAAGATGAAGGAGTAAGAAAATGACAAATGTTTATGGACGTGTCTAAAGAAATGGATTAAGAGAGAAAATCAGGAGACAGTGTGTGTGTGTGTGTGTGTGTGTGTGTGTAAAAATCAAGGGCAGATAGAGGCTTTCTGCAGAATAATTTTCTGCTACTTATTCAGTCTCTTAAATACATCAGCTTTCAATTGAAAATCACCAGACTCCTGCATCAAGTCAGTGCCAGTCCTGATACAGACCTACAATTGTGGTTCTGCACAGCTTAAAAATAAACCCATGGTTCACTGATAGAAAGGGATTAAGAAAAATCATGCACAAATAGTGGGATTGCTCACACACAGACATGCTGAAATAAATCAAAATAGGTACTGTGTAAATATAAACAGCCATGTACAAATATCACAGCTATTCATATGTACCAGAGGGGTTCCTTATATTTTTATTTTTTGCTACTATGAGGTGCTATGGATCAACGGCCTGGATAAAATACTATTGCAAGACAAAGGTAATGAATGAAATAAGAAAGTTCTCCCTGTGTTCCTAGAAAGGAATCCCCAGCCTTTCTAGGCATCTCTCGCAACTGGCAATGCTGGTTGTGACTTGTGGGCACCCCGGCTGACCCAATGTCAATCAGCTGATTGAGATGCCTGGGTTCAAATAAGAGGAATCCATTCAGGAGGATATAAGAATTTTAAGTACGATAAAGAGAAACATGGTTTTTATTTCTGTCCTCAAATGTTTTGCATCCCTCTTACTCTGGACCTCAACTTTCCCAGGCTGCGGACATGGAAAGGTAAAACCTCTCATGCCTTTTCCTGGGAGAAAGTGGAACCTGCAGATTTGCAGACTGTGCCTGGGTGCCCTACTGCCCTGTCAAAGCGGGACTACAACTTCCATCACGCCCAACTAAAGAGAAGTCAACTGATCGCCAGAATGATCGATCCTATTTAGAAACTGCCCACCTCTCTCAAAAAGGGACCCCTCCCAGGACCTCTTTTTTCTCTCTGCTGGAATGAGTGCCCACCCTTCCCTCTGGAGAGGTGGGGGGAGAGAGAGAAAGAGAGAGAGAGGGCTGATGCCATGTGAAGAAAAAGATCCCTCTCTACCCTTTCTCTCTCTCTCTCTTTTTTTTTGCTGCTTTTAATTTCAGACAGCCACAAAGGCTAGGGACTTTCTCCTTGCCCTGCCTGGGTCCTTTCCAGAGGAGCAGAAGCTAATTCTCCTCCACCCCTTTGCCCCTCCACCATGAACCATGATTCTCCCCCTCCCCAAGTCCTCTACTCCACCCCCTTTGGGGGGTTCCCCCTTGTCTTTTTCTTAGGGGAGGGGGAGGATAGAAGACCTCATTGATGGGATTCCCCCTCCTTCCCCCTTCCCATTATGACGCAAAACCCTCTGCTTCCCCTATTCCCAGGGTATTCCTAGGGATTTCTAGGCTAAGAGCCTACATGGGGGGATGGAGAGGGGGGGATGGCAAAGAAAGGGGTGCCCCCTCCTCCCCCCTCCTCTACGGGGCAAAGAAAGGGGCACCCCCACCTCTCCCCCCCTCCCTCCTCCTCTATGGGCAAAGAAAGGGGCGCCCCCTCCTCTCCTCCCCTCCCTCCTCCTCTATGGGGCAAAGGGCAAAGAAAGGGGCGCCCCCTCCTCCACGGGGCAAAGAAAGGGGCGCCCCCACCTCTCCTCCCCTCCCTCCTCCTCTATGGGGCAAAGGGCAAAGAAAGGGGCGCCCCCTCCTCCCCCTCCTCTACGGGACAAAGAAAGGGGCGCCCCCTCCTCTCCTCTTTCTCCCCCCACTTTATGGGGCAAAGGGCACCCCATATCTGCCCTTCCTCGGATGGAGCTGGGTTCCCCCACCCGCTTTGCAACTCCAAAGAGCCGAGGGCCCCAGGCGCCCCTCTCCACCTCCCAGGGATAGGAGACCCCCTCTTCCCGGTCTCTGCCGACCCCCGCTCCGGCCCAGGGGTGCTCACCTGCCCAGGTTGCTCAGCCTGCTCCGAGGAGGCCATGTTTCCAGACCCGGCTAATCGCGGCGGGGCTGGAAGCGAGGGCCGAGGAAGGCGGCCGACCAGGCGGGAGCAATCGAGCCCCGAGGCGCCGATCGGGGAAGCGCTGAGGAGTGGAAAGGAGGAAAGGAAAGGAAAGGAAAGGAAAGGAAAGGAAAGGAAGGAAGGAAGGAAGGAAGGAAGGAAGGAAGGAAGGAAGGAAGAAAGAAAGAAAGAAAGAAAGAAAGAAAGAAAGAAAGAAAGAAAGAAAGAAAGAAAGAAAGAAAAAGAAAGAAAGAAAGAAAGAAAGAAGGAGGAAGGAAAAGGAAAAGAAAGGAAGGAAGGAAAGAGGGAGGAGGAGGAAAGAGAAAGGAAGGAAAGAAAGAAAGAAGGAAGGAAGGAAAGAAAGAAAGAAAGGAAGGAAGGAAGGAAGGAAAGAGGAAGGAAGGAAGGAAGGAAGGAAGGAAGGGGAAGGGAGGAAGGAAGGAGGGGAGAAAGAAAGAGGGAGGAAAGAAGGAAGGAAGGGGAAGGAAGGAAGGAAGGAAAGAAAGAGGAAGGAAGGAAGGAGAGAGAGAGAGAAATGGTTTTGCAGTCGGGGGGTCTCCCAAATTAGGGGCTGGGGGGGGGAGGGGTCTGGACCTTCGAAAGGAGGCAAGGGACTCGCTTTGGACTATGCCCACTCGAAGGAAAGGTCTAGGGATTTCAAGATCTTCTAGAAACAAAAGGAATTCCAGCGTTAACTAGATAAATGCAGGTAGTCCTCGACTTAGTTCATGTAGTGACTGTTGGAAGTTGCCACAATGGCAATGGAAAAAAGGGACTTATGGTCGTTTTTCGCACTTATGACCATGATCCCCATGGTCACGTGGTTCCTGACAAGCAATGTTCAATGGGGAATCCAGATTCACTTAACAACCTGGTTATTAACTTATCAATTGTGGCGAAAGAAAGGTCGTAAAATGGGGGCAAAACTCACTTAACAAATGTCTCACTCAGCAAAATAAATTTTGGGGTCAATTGCGGTTGTAACTTGAAGACTACCTGTATATACAATCCTGCAACTGAAAGATGTAGACAAGTCTATTTAGGGTGGGTATGTGCAGCCTTGGCGACTTTTAAGACTTGGGGACTTCAACTCCCAGACGTCCAGAATTCCCCGAATTCTGGGACTTGAAGTCCCCAAGTCTTAAAAGTTAACAAGCTTGGACAACCCAGATTAAGATATTTGTTATATTTACTTGATTTGTGCCTTGGTTTCTAAGCAGCCAACAGAATTAAAGCAAATAGTGAAGAATATGAATTTTTAAAAAGAACATTAAAATCGAGGTTAATCAGACATTATCTGGAGGAAGGCAAGAAGATATTAGGAATTTTGAAAACTTAGATTCACTCGATAAGAACTATGTAAATTTATAGTTGAGTCTAATAATGATACAATAATAATACAATATAATATAACATAATATGTATAGTTGACTTATGTAATATGAATGTATGTTTAGAAGGGGAAGACTGTTGATATTGTGACATTGCACGAAAAAAATGTACCAACCGACACGTTGTATTTTGGAACATGGTTTTATGTTGATGTTTTATGTTTGTGTTTGTTAGTGTTTGTCTTTAAAAAATAAAAAAACTTTTACAATTTTTTAGCAATGAAGTGAGAGTCTGATGTAAAGGATGTTTCGTTCTGGATAGCATTGCACAAAAACACAACAGCTGCTGGGATTGAACAACCTCACTTAATGATTTCTACAGCATCCTGACCTGTTTTTTAACTCGCTCCTGGTTTCTTAAGAGGCCTTGAGAGTCCTTTGCAATGTCATCCTTCTTAAGATAATGTGTGTAAGGAGTTCATGAAACGCTAAAAATATTAAGAAGTGCCCTGCCTGTCGTAAGATATGTAGTGTACTTTAAAAAGTTAAAATGTCACCTTATGAAATGTAAACATTTTGGAATCCATAAAATCACACTCACAAACTAAGAATGTACCTATTGATGTTTAGGCGGGAAGATGACTAAGCAGTACAAACAAACTTTTTTCCTTCCAACAAAACTGAAGTTTGAGCAGGGGTGAAAACTACATTCCCCATCATGCCACAAGATATGGGGAAATGGCGCCTTTCAGACTGAACTACATCTCCCAGAGTGCCTCAGAAAGGTTTTGCCGGACTCTGATTGGCTCCCTGCAGTGAACGGTGGTTGTTCCACAATAGAATTCAAACCCCAGGAAAGTGGAAGCAAGAAAAAGCGATGGCAGAAGGCGGTTCAAGGCTACCCCTGTTGAAGCAATGCCTGATCAGGCGGACGGGCCAACAGGAACAGCTTGGAGTGGCCGCCTCCAGCCTCCAGGAATTGAAGAGGAAAGGTAAGACTTTCTGCTTTGGGGGTCCTAGCAGGCACATTTGGCCGTGCGGGCAGTGTGGCCTACTGTACTACTGCTCTACACCGAAGGGATACAGATGTTCTGTTTCCTGGGCATTAAAGTATTCGCTGCTGGAGAGAAAGAGAAGGACCAGGGGAGACAGGATAGCAGCCTTCCAATATTTAAAGGGAGAGGGAGAGAAAGGAAAGGAAAAAGAAAGAGAAAGAAAGGAAAGGAAGGAGAGAAAGAAAACAAAAGGGAGAGAAAGAGGGAGAAAGGAAAGGAAGGAAAGAGAGAGAGAGAAAGAAAGAGGGAGAGAAAGAGAGGGAGGGAGCGCAAGAGGGAGTGACCGGAGGCTAAAACATAAGATGAACGGTTACAGGAACTGGGCATGCTAGTCTAGGGAAGGGAAGGACCAGAGGAGACAGGATAGCAGCCTTCCAATATTTGAGGGGCTGCCCCAGAGAGGAGGAAGGGCTCAAGCTATTTTCCAAAGCACCTGAAGGCCAGAAACAATGGATGGAAACAGAACAAGGAGAGATTCAACCCAGAAATAAGGAGGAATTTTCTGACAGTGAGGACAATCAACCCATGGAAGAGAAGTTGCCTTTGGAAGTTGTGGGAGCTTCATCCCTGGAAGCTTTCAAGAAGAGACTGGACTACCCTCTGTCAGAAATGGTGCAGGGTCTGCTTGGGCTGGGGGTTGGACTAAATGACCTCCAGGGTCCCTCCCAACTCTGTTAATCTGTAATCTGAAAGGCTAAATCTGAACCCGTGGTGTTTTTTTTTTTTTTAAGGGCTGGTACAAAGGGTAGGAAATAAAAATTTAACCCGAGAAACCTTCTCGGCCGATGCAGAGAAATTATTCCGCCTTGTCCTCTTTTTTCCACAGCCTGCCATCTGCTAGCAATTGACTTGGCCTCACAGCCTGTCACTTTGGTACTGGCTGAAGACGGCACCATAATAGAGGACAACGATTACTTTTTGTGCCTGCCCCAAAACACCAAATTTGAGGTGGTAGCCAAGAATGAGAAATGGACCAGCACAGGTATGGAATTAATGCTTTAGAAGTTCAGAGCCAAAGAACTGCAAACAAAGTTTAGATAACTTTGATCGACATTCAGAGGATGAATTCAAGGATCAGTTGGTCCTCTGAATGTCTTATTATTACACTTGGGGAAGTTTGTAGATGTTTGTTTGGGGATGGGGAGAGAAATTTTAAAAGGCATAAGCAATCATGAAAGCCTATATTCCTTTTAATAAACCCTGTTAGCGTGAAATGGTGCCAATAGACTCTTTCTGACATTGGGTGATGCCCAGTGTGTGAAATTACACACATCTCTTAATTTTTAATGTCTAGTGGATTCACAATTCTATCCCTTTCAGGTGAGGGCACAACTTGGCTAGAGGAAGAGATCACAAACAAAACTGAAGTGGACACCAGTGGAGAAAAATGGAAAGTTTTGGCCAGGCAGCTGAAGAATGATCTGTCTACCATCGTACTGATGTCTGAAGAAGACCTCCAGGTATATAAAGGTCAAGTCTACAATATCTCTTGTTCCAGCCTCTTACTCTTGTCACCTTTGTTTTATACAGAATGGATTAAAAAATGATGATTTAATTTTTATTTTTATAAAAACTATTTTAATGGAATGCTTTTGGAGTAAAAAAAAATCTATCTAAAGATGGTTTTCTATTTAAGATACATTAATAATTTAGTTTATTCAGCATGAAATGGAGCTTAAGTTATGTAGCACGAGGCTGTATATTCTGCAATATTTACATTTTTGGTAAATTCATTCAATGAATCCCAAGCTCTGCAAACTGAGATAACGTGCACTGCATTGATGCATTCAGACAATTTCACAGTATCCATGAGATAAATCATAAAACAAAGCTCAGGAACATTCTTTTATCCCATTGTTTTGCAAATCTATGTACGTTACAAACTGTATGATGGTTTGAAGAGAAATGCACCTGTACCACCAGGTTCTAAGAGTGAGGAGGAAGGGCAAGCAGTAAAAATGGAAGTGAAACCTTCTAAGCTGCTTATAAATATAATATTAAAGAGCACCTGTCATTTCAGACCCGTCCTGGCAGCGCCTGTTAGCGGGCATCCACTCACCTGCTGTTTGCCACGTCCCTCACCTTGTTATATCACTGTCGCTTCACCAGCCAGCCATCCCATTGAAGTTGAATGGGACTGTTGGTGAGTCAACAGTGAGTCAGAGGAGGAGCCGCTGCAGGATAGAGATGACAGTTGCTCTTTTAAAATTATGATTTCAATCGAGTTGATTTAAATCAAGCCTTTTTACTAGTTTACTACTTTAAATCATATCATGATTTAAATTGAGTTGATTTAAATCAAATCCAGCCTGGTTTTATATACTGATTGAAATAAATCTATATATATATATAGAAGCGAAAGACCCCTCACCCATCATCACAAAATCTCCAGAACTGTAAAGCCTACAAACTTGGAAATTCGGCACGTATGTTCCTCCTCTTGGCTTCTAGGTGCTCACTAAGAAAGGATTTTTCAAAATGACCATCAGAGTGTTAGTATTTCCTATATTATTATTATTATTAACATGCTCTGATGCTAAGGAGTTCTACTCCCCCTCCCCACCTGAAAAGAAACTTGTTCCAAGTGCAAAACACAAGCAGAGGAGACGAGTTTCAGTTTCACAGCAGCAACCAGCTTTAGTACAGAAGAGTTGAGCTAATGCCCACGCCCAGGCTCCTTGCTGTCTCCCTATTGCTCACACAGCAAATACTGTTTCAGTTTCCAAACAGCCCTCAACTCTCTCGCACACTGACAGGAGGCTAGCCAGATGAATACCAATGGATGCTGGTAGGGAGAGCCAGAATTTTTTCCCTTATTTTCCTCCCCAAAAACTAAGCCCGACCACATAGTTTTGTAGCGAAGCACAGGTATCGAGCTAGTAGATTTATTTATATGGCCACCCAATTTCTGGAATCTTCCACCAGAGAAGCTGGCATTCCTTCTAATGGCCACACTTAATGATGGCTTCGAACTAAATGGGGGAGCCCTGAGCATCTCTCACCTTGGCTACCAAGTGCTGGGTCCTCTTCTTCTTCCAGGAACTCGTTGATGTACCGTGTTCAGATCTGGCTGGAGAACTTGCAGAGAATCCGCTCCAAACCCAGAGGTTACAAGCCAGCCTTCAGGAAACCCTGGATAGGCGGGAAGAGGAGCGACGGTCCCGTCAACTTCTGGAACTGTACCTGCAGGCCATAAAAAAGGAGGATCAGGCTACACCCACAGCACAAGGTAATAAAGATCATTTGGAGAAATACTGCCTAGTAAGGAAGGTGTCAGCGTCCAGTGAAACTCCCCATTCTCATTCAGCGTTCATCCAAGTAAGAAATTTATGAGAGAAGTCATATTGGCACATCTGGGCAAAACCGAATCTGAGAGTTCTGGGTTTTCCCTTCCCAAAGGAGAAATCAAAGACCCACCAGTCCATCACATGGCCCAATCAAACCGTCGTCCCAACTGGAGACATTCCCCCCAGTCACTCCCCTCCAGGTGTAGGGCAACATGTCCTTGACTCTCTGAGAAAGGAATGTTGTTGAGTCTAATCTTCCTCCTCTCTATGAAATCCCCACCACCACCAAATTCCCAGGCACTAAAATGTGGCAGCCTCGAAGCTTCTCAGTAAAATATGGCTTCCAAGGCTGACTGAAGGAAGGAAGGAGCATGTTAACACTAATATACCTCTCAGGTCTATACCTCAGCTGTACAAGTAGTCCCTGACTTACAACAGTTCATTTAGTGACCGTTCTAAATTACAATGAAAAAAAGTGATTTACGGCCGTTTTTTCATGATGGTTGCAGCATCCCCATGGACATGTGATCCAAATTCAGGCACGTGGCAACTGACTCGTGTTTATGACAGTCTCGGGGTTCGTGTGATCCCCCTTTTGCAACCTTCTGACGAGTCAATGGGGAAGGAAGGCCAGATTCACTTAACAACCATGTTACTAACTCAAGAACCGCAACGATGCACTTAAGAGCTGTGGCAAGGGCGTGAAATAAGAGTAAAACTCACTTAACAAGTGTCTCGCTTAACAACGGGAACGTTGGGCTCAATTATGGTCGTAAGTCGAGACCAATATACCCTTCCCCTTCAAATAGCAACCACAGAATTTTTGTGGTTTTTGGGTTTGTTTTTTTTTACTTGGTGCCAGCACAATGCTAGATGCGGTATGAGTTCCTTGACATTCATTTATGGAGCTTTTTCGAGCAAGCCATGATGAAAGCACGGTTGATAAAGCTGGTTTTCTCTGCGAGCCAAATTCAATGGAATGGAACAAGCCATTCTGTGCAGGTTTGAGCATGTTTCAAATTAGTGTTACACTCGAACAGGCCCAGTATTTGTACCTTACAAACATTATGGCCTTGAGAAACCCTCTAAACGGATTAATAATTGCTGGTTTGCCAGCTATAGCCAGACAGGGAACATTTCTAATTCTGAGCCAAAGTGCTATGTATCCCATTGATTGTAAGCTGCTATGCAGTGGACATAGTGCATGCATGTTTTCTTTTATTTCTTTATCTGATTTGGTTGTTTACTGAGGCTTATATATAAAATAATAGGGACGCGGTGGCTCAGTGGCTAAGACGCTGAGCTTGTCGATCAGAAAGGTCGGCCGTTCGGTGGTTCGAATCCCTAGCACCATGTAAGGGAGTGAGCTCATGTTACTTGTTCCAGCTTCTGCCAACCTAGCAGTTCGAAAGCGCATTAAAAAAAATGCAAGTAGAAAAACAAGGACCCCTTTGGTGGGAAAGTAACAGCGCTTCGTGCGCCTTTGCCCCACTAGAGGCGGAAACAACTTGCACGTATGTGCGAGGGGAACCTTTACCTTTATATATAAAAGTGTTTTTTGAAAAAAAAAAAAAACACTACTGGTGGCAATAGTGACAGAAAGGTTTGCAAGGGACTCTTGTGTTAACCCTGAAGCTCACCTGACCGAAACCGTTTTGTCCACTTCAGTGTTGCCACACTGGAACTGAGGGTTGGGGGGGGTGGATTTGAGATAGAGGGATTTTTCTAGCCAAAACAAAATACTTTCTTTTGAAAACCAAGGACATTTTCACACTTGGTCGGAAGAAAGCGGAGGGATGCCACCCGGTTGTCAGGACTGTGCAGTGATTGGACCGTGCGACTGATGGTTTTGAGGAAGTAGAAAATCTTTTACTTTTAATAAGTAAATAAATCAGAGTTGGTTTTCACCAGATATGTGCTCATATGATATTTCCAATGAAAGTGATCTTTGAGGAGTTCAAATGCCTTGGAGTCTTGCTTGCAATGGATTTATTACTTTGGAACCCTGACACCTTGCTTCAAATGTCTCCTTTTAAGAGGCACGGACTCTTCTCTTTGTGTCTAGCATCAGAAGCAGAGAAGAAATCCGGAGGAGGCACCGATACTGTGGACCTGGGGAGCAGTGGCCCAAGCTCAGTCGAAAGGACTCGGCTGAGCGCCTGCGTTGTTGCTGTGCTGAAAGAAAAGCCTGCCCCAGAACTCAGTCTGGCCAGCCAAGATTTAGAGGTGGGTGAATGAAGACTGATTATCCCCCGCCCCCCTACCAGCATTTGAGTTAGAAAAAGAGCATTTCTAAATCTCTTTGTTTTCTGTCGCAGCTGATTTGCAAAGAGGATTCGGAAGCTCTTTCTCGGACCCTACGCTGGGACAAACACAAGACCGAAGCCTTAAAGGAGGCATGTGGGCAGGAGCTTTCAAGGCGACTGCAACAATTTCACTCTCTAAATTCATTGAGGAACATCTCCAAAGGAAAGAAAAAACTACCAGAGCCTGAAGGACGGTTGAGGTCAAAACGCCGGAAATAAAAAGCCCTGGAAGCCGGAATTTGAGATGGATTAATCACCTTTTTGGTTTTCCTGAATGGTAACGCATCTCTTTTCCAACCGACCAACGAAATATAAAAAGCAAAAGGCATTTGACGGCTCTGTCGTATCTCACTTCAGCAAAATATTTATTTACAGGAGGTGCTAGTCCAAAGCAAAATTATTTTCCTTTTGAACCTTTGAAGATTTATGGTGTATATTGAAATACAGTAGTGGTGTTTTGAATAAGGCCGTTTCTTCAAGGTAGGATTTTGAAGCTGCCAAGATGCACAAGTTTACCCAAAGGACTTCTCCTGCTTTTAAATTATTGTTAATTTTGTAGGGATTTTATATATATATGGAAAAGTATCTGGAGCGTGTGGCTTTGAATATGAAGAGCTGATAATGGATACAGAACCATGGGACAGACTCTATGTCAATGATTATATTTTTTAAAAAAATACATTTATATTTAAGAAGTAAAGGCTTTGTATTATTGGCTAGCATTTTGACTGCTGATTGAGCAATTAAATATCACTATTACATAGGCTTGCTTTGGGACACGTATTCAAGTAGGACAGCCTTTTGCAGGAATTTGTAAAAGTAGCAGTAATTTGTAAAATAAAACTGAAACACACACACACACACTCATACAATACAATGATCCAAGGTTAAGGCCAAACATACTTGTCCCTACCTGAACCAGGGTTTGTCCGCTGAAGCACTAAATAAGGAATACATCTAAAACCACATGAGATATTTCACTGTCAATTGAAGGCAGCACACAAAGGTTAGGTACATGTAGTAATATTTTATTTCAGCGTGGAACAATTGGATGGGGAAACAACTCGGCACTGGCAAAAAAAAAACAGGAAAGACGAGCTGGCACACAGCATTTTTAGCTTGCTCATAAGCCTCTTTGTGGAACTCTTAAAGGTGTCTTACAATGTGTTTTGTTTCTCTTCTATTTAGAGGATGGCCATGCGGTACATATCGAGGGCACAGAAAACCTTCAATCATGACAGTGGACATAATGGGGTTTTTTTTCCCCCGCCCCTACAGTTTTCTTGCAACAGCATTTCAGATGCTGTAATGTTGACTCGGCATACATGCCCAAATGTGGCTTCTGCTTTTGTTGCTTTGCCAACCCATTTGCCAAAGTGGCACGCAACAATTCTGTCCATGCAAATAGGGGAACTGCTTTTAGCGACACTTACCCAAAAATGCAGTCAGGAAGGGTTTGAAAGTGGCGCTGTCTCAATGCTTGCAAGCCTTTTTGAAGCTTCGTATGTTTTAAGTTTAGAACTTGGCTCCCTGGCATTTCCAATATATTTGCTAAAAATACAGTCAAAATCGTGAATACAGTGTAGCTTTGCAAGAAGCCCCACAAAAACAGCCTCAGCATAAAATATTAAGCTTTCTTCTCTTTTCTGTATCTTTTTTTTATAAAAAAAATCACTTTCTCAACTTTTGGGATAAAAATGTGGCTGAAATTTGATAGTCTAAGCCTGCATAAAACTCAGGAGCCTGAGATAACCAGAATAAAATTGTCTTTGAGCCACTGAAACAGAAGGAAAAAAGGAGTGGCAGCTTGCAGAGTTCTGAATTCCTTTTGTATGCATCCTTCCTTGATCTTACAGTATTTAGTTATCCTGTTGTTTCTGTTTCTACAGGTTGCTGGTACAACTTTAAAGTAAAATTATGTCTTTCACAGAAGTCCTTAGAAGAAGGAATAATTTCGATTTTTCCCTTTGGAAAATGGCTTTGATAGGAATTTTACAGGCATGGGATTCATACTTTTTTTCCCCTTGTTAAATTAAGCAGAAGCCTGAAGAAGTTTACAAGCATGTTTTGCTGATGGATACTGTCAAATAGAAGAGCAAATGGGAAATGGTTTGCTTTGTATACTCTATGTACAACCAAAGTACCTTTAAAACATGAACAAAGTTGTGTTTGGCCACACAAGAGATGGGTGTGTGTGTATGCGTGGGAGTCAGGAGATCCAACAATATAAACAAAACTTTCGGTAGACACACTTCTAATACCAACAGAAGGGGAAGTGGAATTGAATTACAGAAGAGGGATTACTCCCAAAAGTCACCAATCAGATCCACCCCTTGAGTCCATCCATGCAGGAACCAATCGGTTAGCAAGAGGAGAAGGTTTTCCAGAAGAAGTTTTTACAGGGTGCCTTTTCCTGAGTTGGGGGTTGAGGAGCCCGGGGGCCAGCTCCAATTTTCTCCTGCCTTGACAGATGAGACGTATTCATGTGCAACGCCCGTTCAGTCAGCCCCGAGAGGAGAACCAATAACTCCTTCTTCTCTAGGTCTGCCGGTGCCTGAAAATACTTGCAAACGAAGCAAAAGCGAATTAAGCATTGTGGTGGGAAGAAGCGAGGAAAACCGAGGCTTTAAAAATTTAAGGCTGGGAGATTTAAGCTGCCTTGACTTGAGACTTGGCAAGTAAATCCTGCTCAGTTTTCATGCACAGACCCTTCCTTATTCCTGAAGATCCTTTCAACCGGACATGGAAAAGCTCAAATATACCCTATAAGAGCAAAGAATGTTTGAAATTGTCCTTGATGTAATGTCTGAATCTGCAAGCAAAAGCATTTGCACCAAGACAAATTCCTTGTTGTGTCCAATCACACTTGGCCAAGAAAGAATTCTATTCACTTATAATTTAATCCTAGCAAATGGCAATTAAAAATGTGGCGAAATATAAAGCATGAGGTTTTGATGCTTACTTTTCTCATGTTCTCGAGAAGGGAAACCTGCCTCTGTGATGGTTTCAAAGGGTGCTCCCATCACTAAAGGACTGCCTTGATTCACTACGCGTAGAAATGAAGTGGCACGCCAAGGAAAAAGCTTCTACCAACTCTACGTTTCTTTTGAGGTTTAGTGGTCTTGTATTTTGAGGTAGAAAATTAAGCAAGCAGAACTCCTTTTGGCTTTCCTTGAAACATAATTTCACTCTAGTCCGTTTCATTTAAAAGTGCTCTATCAAAGCAACAGCTATTAGCCGCTAAATTTATCAGGCTGCCATGCTGCAGCTCATACAAGAATTTGGAAGAAAAATAGGTTTTTAATGGTAGATTTTATGGAGCGATCTTTGAATCTGTTTCCAAGGAGAGTAGCATAAATCAAATATCCTGAGCTAAAAACTTTTAAAACAGCTTTTAAAATTATCTTTCTGACAACCTACAGCAATTATTTTGATGAAGGTGAAGATGTAGTGGGTCTTTTTAATGAGAGATATACAATGGAAATTCAAGAGAAAGCTTAAGGCCTCGGAGCTATTCAGCTTGGTTTCTGGAAGGCTATTTCCTGATTCTTTGTATTATTTTCTCCCAATTTTTGTTTTGAAACAGTATCACCTTAGCTTTAAATTATTCCCCCCCCCCCAAAAAAAATTAGGGTTATTTTCATTAAAATGTTTCCAAAGCAGGAATCTTATCAAAGTGTAAACACGTTTTAGCCACATTCAGGGTACAAGAAAAAGCAAATCATTTAGCCAATAACAACCCCTCCCAAGTTAACCAGTGGACTTCAATTCAGATTAAACAGAGTTGGAAGGGACCTTGTAGGTCATCTAGTCCAACCCCCCACCCAAGTAGGAGACCCTACACCACTTTTGACAGAAGGCAGTCCAGTCTCTTCTTGAAAGCTTCCAGTGATGAAGCTCTACAATTCAAGCTTATTTTAAAATACTCCGGACGGCAATCTCCCTTGCTAGCTCTATAGCTGATTAATTTTCTGGCTATATTTTACCAGCAAAAGGACAGGATTTCTTCTGCCCTTGGCTTACCTTGCTGTGTTGCCTCATCAGCCCTTCGGGAGCAGGAAGTGCAACCATTCTGTCACCCCCCATGGGCCTGGGAAACAGGGCCAGCCCCAGGAAAAACAGGCAGAGCGGGGAGAACACTTGCAACGCCATGTAGCTCAGATGTAGTCCGAACTTCACCTGCTTGCAAGTTATATGTTGTGCTTTTTAGACTTGGGGAGGGAGATTTTCTGTTTCCAATCTGCTACGTTTTATTAAGAGGAGCCATTCGCAGCTACCCCCACCTCACCCAACCATCCTTTCTTTCTTTCTTTCTTTCCAAACTCTAGCAGTGACGCATAAGCTGGGGCGCAATTAAGTCTCCAAATTGTGCATTTTGCACGCTTTAACCCTTAATTAGAGTCTCTGGGTGTCAATCCCATTAAAGTACATTTGCCATCAATTTAAGCTGTATGTGCATTTTTATTTGCTAAAAAAAAACCACCCTCTTTATCCCACTGAACCTCATTTCCTCACCATTATTCCCACAATGACTAGGACACTTTGAATACAAAATAGTGTGATTTAGCAAAGGAATGATTCACTGCGGCAAACTGAGCAGAGGGGAGCAAGAAAGCCAACTCAAGAGAACCACAAGTCTTGAGATGGTTTTATAATGAGAAGCAAAACTAAGTTTACTATTAATAATGAAACATTTCCAAGCAAAAATAAAAATCCCAAAAGGCAAAATGTTGGCAAAAATAGTACAGATGAAACGTATTCAAAATTAGAATGAACCTTGGGAAAAGATTCAAAATAAAGGCAAAATTTGACTACTAGTTCCCTTCAATAGAGTGGGAATAACAAAGTTATTAGGTAGAAGCAAATGAAACAGTCTATAGTGGGGAAGATATATTACAGGTTGCTAAAATATTAGAAGGCACACAGAAAATCAATACTTTGTTTCTCATAGTACTGGATTGCTATATCACCCAATAAAATTGGTTGTCAGGAAATTCTGTAAACAAACTAGCGCTATCCCATATACAATTTAGAATTGATTGATGACATTCACTGTCATACCACGCAGTGAAGGATACTTAGATGCCCAGTTATGCGAGGACAAAACAAATTCATTCAGGATGGAAATGTTTATTAACTTTGTTCCATTATTATTAATAAAATGTTTTATTAACTGCAATATAGAGCTGTCCAGTTCAAAGAGAAAATGCCATTCAGTGATGGGCAGGGATCACATATATCATTTTAAATGTATAATGTGGTTTGACCAATTTTGTGAAACCCTGATCTTCTTAAGCGCGAAGAAAGCCAATTGTCTTATTCAATAGAATCCAGTTTAAGAACTGTGGCTTAGTATGATATGGAATATCAGTGCTGAAGAATGAAATAACTGAGTTTTTCAACAATATGCTCAACTAAATATTAGGATGATCAGGACAATTCATGAAAATATATCTAAGGTATTTTCAAGAAGGGGCAGGAACTATTCCTGTGTGAACTCAGAAAAGGTCTCAAGATCTGTATTTTTTCCTTATTCTTCTCCAGTGCCTGTAGCTTTATAGCAGGTGCTATTACTTGTCCAATTTCCAGCCAACTTCCTACGAAAATTAGTACAATATAAAGCCCCAAAGATTTGCTCTTCAGATTTCCAAATATTTTGTCCAGTGAGAACTAAATGCCCCTTTGGCTCTTTATAAGTTATATAATCATCATTCTTCGGGTGGACCACTCTCATCTTAAATAACTCACTCCAGGCAATCATCCAAGTTCTCCATTCAGATATATTTTTCTTTTCCCAATGTTTATTGCTTTTATTTTCCAAATACACTGTGCTTATTTAAAAAAAAAAAGAATTGTAATCTAGGCAAGATGACACTGAAGAGCTGGGCTCCATAATGAACGTGAGAAATCCCCATCTTGATACCAGCAAGAGTGAGTTTTATGCCATGTTGGAATCTTCATTCTCGATTGCCGCAGGTTCTTCAAGCTCATTTGAATTTTTTCCTCCTTTCTTAGCAGCCGATTTCTTTTTCCTTTTCTCTTTTTGTTCCAGGTTATTCAAAGAAAGCTTATCACTCTTCTGAGTAATATACTTCAACTAGAAATATAGAGAATGTCATCAGTCACCTATACTGGCATAGGTTCACCAGGCAGGCAGTGAAACACATAGCAATGCACAAACACATCCAATGTATAGATAAACATGAAGATCTGTAAGCAGGTTGACATCCAGTGGTTCCTCAGGCCTGGACCAATAGAAAGTCTAATAAAAGAAGCAACTAACTGCTCGTGGTAAATAGATAGTAAGTTGTGATTCAAGATAAAAATCTACTGGATATCTCAATGATTAAATCTCTGGCTACCGAAAAGTCAATGCTGTTTAATCGTTTCTCCCACCCAATCCAAGCAGAGTTGTAACAGTTAGCACTTATCAAATTCAAGTATCTCTCTTCTACAAAAAAAAAAGAGAAAATGGAATGTTTTCCTCCATTCATTTCCTCCATACATCTACTAGTTGATTTTAGCCAGACTTCTCATTTGTTTTACAATGTTCATCCAAGATAGAAAGGACAGTAGATCAATGTTTGCACACAAATTACTATATAACTTTTTTCTCCCACCTTTGTTTTTATTTGTTGCAGGATTATTTTAAATGGTTATTAGATAGTGGTAGGAGAACTGTTCATAATACGAAGATCGCAATTTGATCCCCAGCAATTAAAAAGGGCCAACTAGCAGATGACATGTCGGGCAAGGTGTAACATAAGGAAACTACAACTCTGAACATTCTCCATCATCAGCCAGGCTGCTGGCTAAGAAAAAAGAAGATTTCAACAATGCTTAAACTTCTGGCCTGAGTTGGTTTAAGGCATTTTCCTAATTGTAAATATGTTTATATCCTCTTCAGATATGGTAGCAAACTGCTGCTCAATTCA
The DNA here is from genome assembly GCF_049901735.1 of Notechis scutatus. Lineage (NCBI taxonomy): Eukaryota > Metazoa > Chordata > Lepidosauria > Squamata > Elapidae > Notechis > Notechis scutatus. The sequence continues at coordinate 5,518,201 of NC_142024.1, read as the reverse complement.
TTTTTGACAAAGAGAAAAACAAACCTACCGAGATTAGCAAATTCCATACGTACCAAGTGTGAGCCAAGAGTGTTTATAGGAATTTGGTTCAATTTATGACTCCCACATATAGCCCAATCCATACACTTCAAAGCAAAATAAATCTCATTTGTTTTTGCCAGTTTTACTGATAAATCTGTTGTTAGGATGACTGCATCTTGTTTCAATTTTCTTCTGTATAAAAAACAGCTTATTGGAGCCATTTGGCCCATGACAACTCATACATTTTTTTTTTCTCCTTTTACATTACTCCTGTTTTATAGCATCTATAGATTCTCTTCCATTTTCAATTTATTTGCTGTACAAATGAATGATGGGGTAAGTGCAAATGAGTTCTTTCAGGATATAATGTAGCACTATATTCTCAACAAAATGTAGCTTTAAATACAATAGTCCAATCAAAGGGTGGTGACTGAAAAAGCAGTTCTATATAAAGAACGGTATCCTAATTTGTTCTCAATAAGCAAATTCCTCCAACTTTACTAAGAGTTACCTTTCAATTAATTTGCAGATAGATTGTTGACTTTTGGAAGTAAGGAGAGGAAGAAGAGGAGGACAAAGGCTCAAATGTTACTAGATCCTTCACAGATTCCGGTAGAGGTAGTCCTTGCCTTACAACCATTCATTTAGTGACCATTTGAAGTTACAACGGCACTGAAAATTGAGTTATCACCATTTTTCACGTTTACAATTGTTGCAGCATCCGTGATCCAAATTTGGACGCTTGGCAACTGGCATGCATTTCTGACAGCTGCAATGTCCTGGGGTCATGGGACCCCCTTTTGTGACCTTCTGACAAGCAAAGTCAATGGGGAAGCCAGATTCACTTAACAACCGGGTTACTAATTTAACAATGATTCACGTAACAACTTTGGCAAGAAAAGTGGTAAAATGGGATGACATTCATTTAAACCTGTCTTGATTAGTAACGTAAATTTTGGGTTCGATTGTGGTCATAAGTCAAGGACTATCTGAATGTTTTTCTTCTCTGATATTCTACTGGTCGAAATTTTTTGTAAGAAAGAAATTCACCAACTATAAACAAGTAACTTTGGTACAATTGTAATCCTGGAGCATTGGAGTAGCTATTTTGCTCTTCCGGTTCTCCGTTCAATTAAATTGTTCTGCAGCTGTTGGTTCAAGGACAACACACTTCAGCTGAAGGCTTCAGCCCCCACCCACCCTGCCTTTCAAAAATAGCTAAATATTGTGTGGTGAGGAGGAGAAGCGTGCCCTGCTGGGATTTAAAATTAGCAGAAACACTGGCTCTGTTCATTTGAAGCTGAAGATCTATTTTAAATAAAAGAGAGACTGCATATCTCAGTAGCTGATAGGGAAGCTTATAGACAATGCATATGAAACACGGCAAGAGAAATGCTAGGGAGCCCTTTGTGTTCATCAGCCAACTTGACAATCTGCAGCAAAAGGTAACAGTCTCACATTCATTCACAAACATGAACACCACCCATACCAGGTACTATCAAAGGCATCAAAGCAGGACTATTTGCTGTCCTTTATTTTGCAGTGGGGTTGTTATGAAAATTAGGACTGTGTACTAATTTTAGGGCTGTGTACTAAACAAAAACTGAAACACATTTGCATTGCTAAGCAGGTGGAAATGAGAAGAGTGAGAAGCAGGGCACACCTCTCTGGCAGGTAGTGAAGTGCTAACTTTTCAGCCACCCATTCTGGCTGACTGGAAAGTCACTGTTCTTGAAATTAAGTCAAGTCAGAGGGAAATTCCAGGATGAAAGCAGAATTTACCCCTGAAGTTCAGTTACCTGGCTTATGAGTCAACTGAGAGGCCTTCTATATTTATAAATTCCTATTACAAAAGAGGGAACATTGTGCCTTTCAGTAAGAATTAACATTACAGGATCAGTATCATCATCTGAGTTTAAAGCAGAACGTCAGAAAGTACGCCACTTGTATCCCATGGCTGTTTCTAAAGGCCAGGAGTAAGTCATGAGAAAAGAGGCTTGTCTTCTTAAGGCTACAGCATAAAAGTAACAGACGCAGGAATATAACATTTCCAAGCTACTGTTTGTAGTGTTCAGTACACTACAGAGAAAAGTACATTGTGTGACGATAGCTCTTTAAGCCTGTAATACAGTTTTAGTTCTTGTATGTGTAAATCTGTAAAGTGCCGCTAGCTTTTACAATATGGTGGCCTTCAGCCAGATTTCCAACCATTCTGATATCAAAAAACAGCCCCTAATATTCTGAGACCACCAATAATGCTGTTCTTGTCCTCCATGTTAGTAACTTCCAGAACTTGAGAAGCAATGTAGCAGTTCAATCAGTTAAACCCAAGATGCCAAAAAGTTCCTGTATAGATATATCCCCTAGGACAGTGACCCCTGTGGGGTGTATACTCTATGTATGCATGTGTATGAAACAGGCAAAATGACAATTGCAGCATTGTAATTGTCACAAAGAGCTAGAACTTTAATTACAAGGCTGCAACCACCATCTTGCCTGTTTTCTCCTTTCTGTGGAGATGCCACTGTCTAAAGATACTGAGAATCAGTTGTTTTTATGACACTTGTATTGGCCTACAGATACTTCTACTCTACAGATAGTCCTCAACTTACAACAGTTCTTTTAGTGATCAAAGTTACAACAGCCAGATTCATTTAACAACTGTTACTAACTTAACGGCAGTGATTCATTTAACAACTGTGGCAAGAAAGGTTGTAAAATGGGGCTAAGCTCACTTAACACATGTATCATTTAGCAACATCAATTTTGGGCTCAGTTGTGGTTGTAAGAATACAGGACTACCTGTATTCTGTCAAATATACTGCCAGCCAGCCTCCGTAAACCAGCATATCATTACCATTCAAGCAGCCTCCAGCATTTAAAAGAAACATAACAGTAAACAAGGCTTTCCAAGTGAAACAACAGACCCAAATGGGAAGGATCTCATCTCACCAATGAGTTGCTCCTTCGAGCCAAAAGTTTCACATCTTCAACATTGATTGTACTCCGTTTTCCATGCCTATGAAAAGGAGGAAGTGATCAGGTTACAAGAAGGTTGCAGGAAAATTGTCTAATCTTAAAATCTTATCAGAAAAGTTGCTTGAGTGTAAATCATTTAAACTTTTTCTACAACTGCTAGGTACATTAAAAAGCGGGCTTTTTTACATAATGGCAACTAGATTATGTTGAAATACTTCTGGGATTTTGATTTGGCTAGAAGACCTCCTGATTTTACCAGCCTTCCTAGACTTCTTTTCAAGACTAAATTGACAATTTATCTATCAAACTTTGAATGATAAATAGCAGGGACATTTTGTTCCTTCTGTTTTGATGTTTATCTATGTAAAATTGGAATGTTCCCTTGGCAACTAATACACTGTGGACAAAGTTATTAAATTACTTCTCTGTACTACAGCAATTTTCATTGATAATAGGAAGCTGACTGTATTACTTTGTAATTCTGTAATTGTATTCTATATACAAGCAACATTGTTTGAACCAAGGGAAGGGAAGGCCTTGAAATATTTCCTGGGCACTAGTACAGTGTTTCATCTGATTTTCCCATGGTTCTTGAGACTCTAAAATAAAATTATGACAAATGGAAATGAGGGGGTAGAGAAGGAGAGAATTATCTCAGCAAACTCTAGGGAAAAAAATCTCAAAAGTTGGACAAAGATACCACTGGATATTAAAAACCAGGTTCTTTGCGCGTCATTCAAGTCTCGCTTGATTTATATATTAACACGCCCATTATATAAAGACATTGATTTAGGACTGTAATTTGCAAAATGAAAATTGACTTTCATTAACCCAGAAAAATGGACACAAAATCAAATTGTAAGTGGAATGAAATAAGGGAGGGGGGGAAATGAAATTATGACTAGCTAAAAACAGATACTGCAAGGAGAGATCTGATCTTGTGGCAGTTTTATATTTTTAGACAAAAAAACCCAGATGTACAATTTTTCTACTAGTGGCAGATAGAAGAGGGCAATAGAAAAAGCTAGGTAAATACAAGAGGAGGAATTGAGGACAGGTCTCAACCTGACAAAAAGATTAGAAGATTACAACACATTCAAATCCAAACATTATCCAGTTACCTCATTGAAGCCTATGGAGTATTTTGCTGCTAAAATCTGTATTCTTCTAATATAATACAAAAGCATGCTCTCTGTTCATTAACTAGCACCCTTCTTAGTCCACCCTTTTTTCAAGAGCTTGGTGCCAGATATACAAGTAATTTAACATAGTCATTAAATAAAATATGAATTAATGCAGTGAAATAAGAGTCTCAGAATTAATTTTAGACCATCCTTGCTAAAAGCCAACTGGTTGAAAGCAAGAGGCTAAGAGTGTATGTGGATATGACACACAACAGAAAACAAAGGAAAGATACATGCTGATTATTGTTGTGTTACCTCTTTCCACAGTACTTACTTAGCAAACATTTCAAGGTCCTTTGCAAAAATTTCTGAAAGGGAAAAATTAAAAGTATCTTAAAATGTTTTCACTTGAAAAGTAGAGCCAATCTCAGCACAGTTATAGGTAAATCATGACTATTTAATATAACCTAGCCAGCTTCCAATATTATTATAAACAGATTTATTTGTAAACAGCTTCAGCTTGTTAGTTAGGTGGGGATGAAAAGAATGGTTATAGAACAGCAATTTTATAAGCTAAGGAAAGATCTAATAAAACATTCCAGAAAAATTAAAGGCAACCTATCAAGGATAACAGGATGAATGAAGGGAAAAGAAATATACCCATAAAAATAAATATTATGAGCTAAAATTCTGGATCTTATTAACCAAATAGTTGAAAGTGCACAGGAGAATGAATATAGCAGCTACCTAGAACTCCTTAAAACAGCTGTACCCTTTTGGATTTTACTATTGAAGATGTTACATTTGCTCTCCTATGTGTTTCAAAGCACGTTTTTAAAGATCAAATCCAGTCTGGGAGGAGTGTATAACAAAATGTACATGATGACGTCACACATATGTACATGATGATATCGCACAAAGGCCATGATTTGTCTCTTTGTGTCAGCCATCTGAAAGCAAATACATACTAGTATTCTGTATGGATTAGAAGTCCCTTCTATGCAACTGGAAAAGAAATCTAGAGTAGAATTGCTGTCTAGTTTCAACTGATTTTGCTGAAGGATCTGTGCATTTTCTCTAGTTTTACTGAAGTTATCTCTAAGGTTATTTCCAGTTCCTTTTTAAAGAAATACTACAATATTGAAAACATCAGGAAATGTACCGCATTGTCTAAAGGTGATCTCAGAAATAGCTGCGATGCTCTGTTTGCTAAACTGAATGTGTTTCTCTTCAGCAACTTCCTGGCACAGACAGGCAACAGTGTAATGAAAAGCCGCTTTCAACCTCTAGGAAAAACATAGTTAAGGAAAAAACGTTACAAAATTATTCTATGCACTGGTGTGTGTGTGTGTATATTATACCAGGTCTTCAAACTAACTAACTAAACAGAATACATAATAAATAAATGAAGTATGATTATCAAGCCAAGGTTTTTGAAATCTTTGAGTAATTTAAGAACTTGGGAGACCCAGAGTGATCAGGAATTTGGGATTTCATATCCCCTTCAGCATTTTATAACAGCACCCACACCTGTTTCCTAAATCTTAGGTGGCTTTGCATTTTTTCAGAAAAATCAGCATTTTTTTACAAGTTTCTTAACTGCCTTGTGTAAAGTATTTGAAAACCAGTGTGTATGTACATATTTAATCCATATACATATGTATATATAAGGTGTGTGTGTTTTTAAATACACACACACACTATATATACATATGTATATATAACACACACACACAAAGAGCATATTTTTGTATATCCATATACATCCATATCCATATGTATATATAGGTGTGTGTGTTTTTAAATACACACACACACTATATATACATATGTATATGAATTAACACACACACACAAAGAGCATATTTTTGGTATATCCATATACATCCATATCCATATGTATATATAAGGTGTGTGTGTTTTTAAATACACACACACCCTATATATACATATGTATATGAATTAACACACACACACAAAGAGCATATTTTTGGTATATCCATAAAAAGGTCAGGCCTTTTAAACAATTTAATATATCAATGACACCGATTATTCAATTTTTATTTATCATATTTCTATTCTGGCTCTGGACGGTTTACAAAAACAATCCTTTTATTGTCATTTTCTCCTAAATCTTTCTTTATTGAGGCCTGGCCTTTGAACATGCTTAAGTAAAGCACCATTTTCTCTTAACAAAGCATTAATAAAACAGGGTGCCAGGCCAATAGAGCTGACTCTGTGTTTATACAAAAAAGTGTATGTGTCTCTATGTTTATATGTATGTATTAAGTGAAAGGTGGGGAAATGTCACTCCAACCACTCTCATTCCCGATATTCCGTCCCCAAAGCACTCTGTACATGCTCAAAGGACATGGCCAGTTTGGCAGCAGCAGGATTACCCTTCCCTCCTCCTCTGGAAACTCTGCACATGCTCAGAGACCCCTCCCACCACCACTACCACCAATGCTTCCTTCCTCCCGCTCCCCCGTTCTCGTGGAATATTTCAACAACCCAAGAAACGGCGCTTTGCACGTGCTCAGAGGCACTACGTCTCGGGGTGGGGGGGGTGGGGAAAGGGTTGCTCATTTCCCCCTCAGGTCCGCCAGCCGGCGAACTCCCTCACGGCCGCGGCGCATTAAAAAACAACAACAATAAAAGCCGAGTTAGCGGGAAGCAAGCGAGAGAGAAAAGGCCTCGGCGGAGAATCCAGAATTTTAGCCATGCCCGCCCTCTGCACATGCTCAGGGGTGCTCTTTTTCCCGGGCGGGGGAGGGGAGGAGAAAGGGTGGTACCTGCGCCTCAGCCTCCATAGCGGCCAAAATGGCGGCCGCTTTTCCCGCCTTTTATTTTTCGCCTCAGGCGGGCGCTGTTGAGGGGCGGGGCCGCCAAGCGCATTCTCCTCCCACCCGGTGCTTTCAAGCGTCGGACTACAAGCCCCATGAGGGAAGGAAGGAGGATGGGGCTTGTAGTCTCGCTATGGAGAGCAGCGGGGGTGGGGGGGTTGGGGTAGAGCGGGTGGGGGGGGGGAGGGATCTGAGCTGGCCTGAAAACGACGTGAAATAGAAATAAAATGGAAATAAAAGTGTATATTTAATAACAGGTACCAGAATAACAGAGTTGGAAGGGACCTTTGAGGTCTTCTAGTCCAGCCCTCTGCTCAATCTCTTCTTAATAATATAATGTAGAATTGAATAAAAACCAAGAAGTAAGAGAAAATAAAAAGGATGGAAGTGTAAATGAAATCTGAAATATAGATTGTAAAGAATATGAAAGAATGTATATTTTTGCACATTCTTCCATAATTTCTTTATATTTTCTTTTACTCTTTTTTAAAATCCTTTTGTGAACACTTTTATCCCTTATATTTTCCTGCATCTAAAAGGATGAAAGTGAAAATAAATTAGGAAAGGATGTAAATTTTTTTTTAAAAAGGATTAAAAATATAATATAAAATGTAAAGAATAAAAATGCATGGCACATAAAAACTAAAAGATAAAGGTATGTATATATGAATGCAGAAGTAAACAATATAAAATAAAAATAATTAAATTTGTTTTTGCTTATCATTTTAAAAAAATATTTTTTCCAAATTTGCTCTCAGCGAACTCCCTCTTAAATAAAACCAAATAATTCTTTTTAATAAGGATCAGCAGTCAAAAAGGAGATATAAAAACTGAAGGCAGCTAAAGATCTAGTGGATCTAGATCTAGTAGACTTTTTCAGGATTTGTTTTCTTTTTATTATTTTTAATTTTTGTTGGGATCATGAACATGTTTATTCCAGGCGTGTTACTACTAAGAATAGTATTGTAAGTAATTAACTTTTATCAGTATTTTTTTCCCAAGAAACCTGATTCCTATTTTTTAAATTTTGTTTGCATGATCCTATCCAAACAACACATGGGTAGCAATACATGCCCCATCATCCTGGGCCACTTCTGGCAATAAATGGGGAGCTGTAGTCCAAGAAATTAGAGAATACCAGGGCTGAAGACCAGATAACAGGATCTGATATGCTAAATGATAGGCTAATAAACTGATATGCTAATAAACAAGCCAGCCAGGACTGGAGGGGCGAACTACAAACCCCATCATCCCTGCCCCTCTGACCAGATTTAATTCTTGCTTTTGTACATCAAGGCCTTCTTCCAAATTGCTATGATCTCAAGGGATTAAAAAAGCGAAGATGAGTTGGAAACAAGAATTTATTTCAGCAGAATACCATTTTATTCCATCAACTTTATTCTGGCTTTTGCCTAAGACACCATAAGACTGTCTTTACAAAAAGAAAATAGAAAATAAAAGCTAAAAACTGGACATCTACAGGAATGCCCCAAGGTTTGGAGACTCCCTCTATGTAGCTTTCATGGGGTTTTCTGCCCTCTAGGCGTTATAGGACGAAGACGAGACGTTGCCCCCGTGTCCTGTCCAGTTGGTGTGGATGAATTCGCCCGGTTTTGACAACAATTCGTAGGTGTGGGCCCCGAAATAATCCCGCTGAGCCTAAGAGAGAGAACGCACAACATTTTGAGTTGACAACTTGAGGCTTAGACCGTTCACGACGGAAGAACTAATACTGATCAAGATTGCATTCACACAACCACTCTTGCAAGCCAAAATTGACCACATGGTGGCTTCTAAGAGGTCAGTTTCTATTCCCAGAATTCTTCGTTGGCTAAGGAATTCTTGGAATTGAAAGTCCACACCTCTGAAGGATGCTCTGTGGTTTATGCAGCTTTTTAAGTGGGGTTTCTAGGTTTACCGTGCTATGCTATTGAGTATTGGAATTTTACATCCCTCCCTGCTTTTCTTTGGGATAACAATTAGACCCAGAAAGACACACTGCAAATGAAGGAAATAAAATTCCCTAAAATATAATTTATAACATAAGGGACGTGGTGGCTCAGGGCTAAGATGCTGACTTGTCGATCAGAAAGGTTGGCAGTTTGAATCCCTAAGCGGCACATAATGGAGTGAACTCTTTTTTCCTTGTCCCAGCTTCTGCCAACCTAGCAGTTCGAAAGCAGGTAAAAAATGCAAGTGGAAAAATAGGGGCTTTGGTGGGAAGGTAACAGCATTCGGCGTTTAGTCATGCCAGCCACATGACCACGGAGACGTCTTCGGACAGCACTGGCTCTTTGGCTTTGTAATTCACTTCTAGTGAAAATCGGAGTTAAGCTGGGATTCAATAAGTTGTGAATGGAAAAAAGAAATTAGGAATCAAAACAAGTTTAGGATCAGACTCCATTCATAAGTTACTCACTTGGATCAGGTTAGCGGGCAAAGTGCCATGTCTATACCCATCGTAAAACGCTAATGCTGTGGTGAAACAAGGCATTGGGATTCCCATCTGGACCCCAGTGCTAACTGTACGTCGCCATGAATCCTTGGGAAAAGACAAAAGTGCAGAAAAATTAGTTTCTTGGTCTCTCTCTCTCTCTAGACTGGTGTTTCTCAATTTCTGCCACTTTTAAGATGGGCAGACTTCAAGTCCCAGGATTCCCAGCCAGAAGATACCCACCTGAGAGTTTTCCACTGCTGTCTTAAAAAAGACATCTAGGAGTAAATTTTGCAGGTCAGGTGTTCGATCAAAAGCTTCTTTGATTTTGCCCAAGAAAACACTGCCCAGGAGATAACACAAAAATAGCCATTAACAAATATTGAAATGAATAAGGATCAGAATATGAAACCGATGAGGGATTTAATTTGGTGCCAACGGGAATTAGGACGAATCCATTCTGTATTGATCGAGACACATTTTCCCAGATTCAGATTGATTCAGAGTTATAGCCAGAGAACGATGCTGCACTAATTTAAAAAGAAATGACTGTGTGTGTTATAATGAAATCTGTCCCTGGATTTGTACATCCCTTTCTGGGGTTCTCAACTGAGGCAAATTAATATTCAAAGTTAAGACGATTTTGACAGCTTTAAGGATTTAGCATTTTGAAAGCAGAGATTTTCAGAAAAGGAACTTTTGCCATCTTAATCTGGTTATCTTTATCTTTATTTATTTATTTGAAAATTTTAAATTGTCGCCTATTCGCAGACGGCAACTCTTTGCTTTTCTTTAATCCTTGTGGAATGGTATTGGTACCCTTTTGACAATATTTCCAGAATGTTTGACTGGAATGGTTAGTCTGTGTTGTACCCAGAGCTTTTGCTACTGAATGTCCATCCTCCAATCGGTTTCCTGTTTCTGGCTTACCTTCTGATTATGCAGCCTCCACGCCACATCAATGCAATCGCGCCATAATTTAAGGTCCAGCCAAACTCCTTGGCGGCTTGCCTCAGTAACATGAAGCCCTGGGCGTAGGAAATGATCTTGGAAGCATAGAGGGCCTATAGGAAGGACACAAGTTAGAGAATAGCATGGAGGCACCATAGTGACTTTTAAACCATGATGGTCCATAAACAAAATAAAGGACTTTGATTCTGAGTAGCCACAGTTTGATGAGCAAGCCATCAAGGAAGAGCTTTGCACATCGTTCTAAGAAATAAATTCACAAATCATGCTGAATAAAAGCGCCCCCCCCCCCAAATTTAGCCACCTTATGATTCAGAGTGATAGCAAACCAAGGAAGGACCTCAGTAGAAGTTAGGTCTGGGGTATCTTCAGATCCTAAAAAGGTTTCGTTCTACAAAACAAAACAATCTTGCTGATCCATAGACCAGACCAGCTTTCCTCAATGATGCCCTTCAGATATTTAAGGTTATAATACATACTTTAGTTTACCACTAGATGGCAGCAGAGAACAGCGGAAACCTCTAATTACTGCCACCTTGTGATCCTCCAGAGTTCTGCAACTCAGATAAAATATGCCTCTAATTTTCAGCATATTATGGAATCAACAAGTTATGGACAGCACCACAATGAGGAAGGCTGGTCTGGTTTGTATTCCAGCCCTGTTACACCCACTTTGATAAAATATCAAAGCTCAAGAAGGGATCAGGCCCGCTGACAAGAAAAGCCGTGAACTCACTTTACGAATGTCTTCCAGAAATGCTGCTTTATTCCCACTAAATGCTTGTGTTTTGGGACCACTCAAAAGTTTGTTGGCTTGCACCCTTTCGTCCTTGAGTGAAGACAAACACCGGGCAAAAACGGCCTCTCCTTTTTGAAGGAAAACCAAAAAGCCCAAATTATTTCTGACCCCTCCAAGTTAAAAGACCAAAAACTCCGCCACGTGCACTGAAGTCAATTTCAAACAGAACAGAGCTGCATTTCAAAAACAACTTGATTTACTCTGCTAAGGAGAAGCATGAAAAGAAATTGGAAATACAACCCAGCCCGGTAATCAAATTGCAAACAATAACAAATGTGCTTTCTTGCTAAAAACCTATCTCAGGTTAATTTGCAACTATGTTGTCGCAGCAAAAAGGAAATAAACCTAGCTTAATCTTTCTTATAAATTTAGAATAATAATAGCCGCTAGTTAAAATATACACACAAAAAGAGGTGTTTACAGCAGGGATGTACAACCATCGGGCCACGGATAGGTACCTGTTAGGAACTGGGCTGTACAGTTGGAGGAGAGTGGCTGGGAGTGAAACGGTGTATGTGTGAGATCTAGGCAGAGGTGGTATTCAGCTGGTTCTGACCAATTCTGGAGAACCGGTAGAGAAAATTTTGAGTAGTTCGGAGAACCGGCAAATACCACCTGACTGGCCCCGCCAACCCCATCTGTTCTCCGCCTCTCCTGATCGGCTGGGTCTCCTTTGGTTGCCCTGCACAGGAGAACGGAGCTGGAAAGCAGGTTCGTGGGGTGGGGAGGGAATGGAGATTTTGCAGTATCTTTCCCCTGTCATGCCCAACAAGCACGCCCACAGAACTGACAGTAAAAATGTTTGAATCCCACCATTGGAGCTACATTGTGCACTTCTCCTTCCCGCCCAACCCCGAATTATCTTCCAGAAACCGGTACCAAACAGGTTCGGTACCGCCTGTTTACACCACTGTCTCAACCACATCATTTAAAAGCTTAAGTCAGCTCTTCCGGGTTAAGCTCAGCTACTTTTTTTCAATTTTGTTAGCTTTCGTTGGCTTATCTTTCGAGCCTGTGATGATTTACGATTCCCCTCACTCCGTGGTGCCTCAACGTAAGGGGTCCATTCAGGACCCAAATGCATAAACGTGTCCTTCCATCTCCCTAAATCAAAAGTAAAAAAAAAAAAAAAGCCCTGCAGACTTAATGCTCTTCTTGTCAGGCACATTAATTTCCTCCATGCCAGCAAACTGCTCTTTTGCTGACGAAGAATGAGTCATTGTCTTTCAGGAACTTGCAAGTCATGGTGATAACAGGTGGAAGAAAAAACACCCCAATATAAATTCACCTGTTTGGCAACCCCAGCCTCTCCAAAATGCAGCATACCCTTCTCAAGAAGACCAGAATAATTTTGGAAGTATTTTAATGAGGGGTGGAAAAAGTAACTAAATAAATCTCCCCAAAAATTGGACGTGTCCCGAAAAGAAAAGAAGGACACAGGATTAATCAGAGGAAGATTGAAACGTTTGTAGGAAAAAAATCTCATTTCCTTAAAATTTGCAAAATAGCAAAAGGCAGGTTACCTATCAGAGTAACGGGCATGCCGTATTCCAAAGCGGAAATCGCTGTCCACTTTCCCGTCCCTTTCTGCCCGGCGCTGTCCCTGATTTTAGGAAGCAAGTGTTTGCCATCGGTGTCGCGGAATTTCAAGATGTCAGCCGTGATTTCGATCAGGAAGGAATCCAGCTCGGTCTTATTCCACTCCTGGAACACCTGGAGGAAAAAAGAGGGGGTTAAAGAGGGGGGTCACTCCTGCATTTGCTGGGCCCAAGGAAATGTCCTCCCATCACCGGTAGGTTTCTGGAAAGTATATTGCCCAATTTAGAAGAGGTATCTAAGGACATGATGTGGCCACGATCAATCGATCTATTTGTAGAAATATGGGGCTGGGGGGTTGGACAAGAAGACCCCCAAGGTTCTTTCCAACTCTGTTATTCTGTTACATGCTGGTCTATGATCATGTACCATATTTCTGTCTTTCCTTTCTTCCCTCTTTCCTTCTCCCTCCCTCTTCTTCCTTCCCTCCTTCTCTTCCCTCTCTCCTTCCATCCCTCCCTCCCTTCTCTCTCCCTCTTCTTCCTTCATTCCTCTTCCCCTCCATTTCTTCTTCTCTCCATTTATCTTCCTTCCCTTCCTCCATTTATCTTTCCCTCCTTCTTTCCATTTAGACCTCCTTCCTTTTCTGCTACCAGGGAGGGGGGAGGCGGGCAGAGGGAGAAGACGCCGCCTAGGGAATGGTCAGATAAGCGAGGCCTCTCCGCTGCAAAATGGACTGAAAAAAGCGGCTCAGAGAGGTCCCCCTTAAGTTCTCAGCCTGAAAGATCTGCACTTTCAGATTTGCAAATGTTCTGTTAGTGCAGCCATAGAATAAACTGTGCTTCCCCTTTGGCGCACCTGAGAAGGCATAAACTACCCACCTGTCCATCATTTCAGAATGGCCTCCATCTCTCCGAATCATTTAGACCGTACCCCCCACTTCTTGCTCCATTCCCAGCTGCGTCTCTGACCACTCACCTTGGACATCTCGTCGTGGTCCATGGCCAGCACGTCTTTCATGAGGTGGTAAGCCTCGCAGATCAGCTGCATGTCCCCGTATTCAATCCCGTTGTGTACCATCTTCACGAAATGTCCAGCCCCTTCATCTCCCACCTGTTGGACACAACGAAGAAGGAACCACATCAGAGGGCATCATAATGTTTGCATCCGGTTCAAGATCTGCTCGTGAGGAAGATTTAAAGAAATGGATCGACTCTGTAGATCAACCAGCGTGGGGCTGGTGCTCAAACTTGAATCTTTCCCTCTTTTTCAGCCGTTATCTTGCAAAAATGCAACCCAGCTGAGAGAAAAACAGAAGTAGCAATAGCCCTTAGACTTATGTACCACTTCGCAGTGCTTTGAAGCACTCTCAAAGCAGTTTACAGAGTCAGCATATTGCCCCCCAAACAATCTGGGTCCTCATTTGACCCACCTCGGAAGGAGGGAAGGCTGAGTCCACCTGGAGCCTGGTGGGATTCGATCTGCCAAATTCCAGCCAGCTGGTAGTCAGCAGAAGGAGCCTGCAGTACTGCATTCTGACCACTGCAGCACGGTGGCTTGAGAAAGTTCTGCTTTAAAGGAAGCAGGACCATGCGGCTTCCCATTCCTAGCCTGACCTTCGCCCACAAATGCTTCATCTAAAATTTACGAGACATCAAAGCTCCAGAAACAACCACACGTCTTTTACTTGGCTGTCCTCATTCCTTTCCCTTTTCTGTCAGGCCCTCTTAAGCTGTAGGGCAGGAGAAGTGGTTCTTGATTTACAACCATTCATTTAGTGTCCGATCAAAATCACAACCGCCCTGAAAAAAAATGTGACTTGGGGGCCGCTTTTCACACCGAGGACCGTTGTTGCGGAAGCTCCATAGTCACGTGATCAAAATCCAAGCCCTTGGCAACACCGGCATGTACTTATGACAGTTCTGGAGTGGTGTGATCATCATTAGTGACTTTTTCAGCCGGCTTCCAACAAAGCGACATCAATTGCGGGGTTGGGAGCCATATTTGCTTAGCGACACGATTCACACAACAACTGCAGGGATTGGCTTAATAACGGTGGCAAAAAAATGTGATTAAAGTGGGGCAAAACTCACTAAACCGCCCCACTTAGCAACAAACATTATGGGCTCAATGGTGGCCTTACAGGACTCCCTGTATAAAACTATGAAACGCTTCAGTAGAAAGACTCACCCAGTCACAACAGGGTTCCCCAGTCCCAACTTTGGCTGCGATGCTCTGAAATATTGTCTTGATGTGAGGCCTGCAAAGGAAGAAAGCAGGGAGAGATATTAGTAAAAATGAACCCAACTCCTGCCAGCCTCTAATTCCTAGCAGCTGTCAGCCTTGGAAGCCATATTTTACTTGGAAGCTTCGAGGCTGTCACATTTTGTTGTTGTTAGTTGCCGAGTCGTGTCTGGCCCGTCGCGACCCTCATGGACCACATTCCTCCAGGCCTTCCTGTCCTCTACCATCTTCTGGAGTCCATTTAAGCTCACGCCGATTGCTTCAGCGACTCCATCCAGCCCCCTCCTTCTCTGCCGTCCCCTTCTTCTTCCTCTTTTGCCCTCCATCGTTCCCAGCATTCGGCTCTTCTTCTCCAGGGAGTCCTTCCTTCTAAAGAGGTGGCCAAAGTCTTTTGACTTTCATCTTCAGGATCCGGCCTTCTAAAAAGCAGTCAAGATTGATCTCCTCTAGGACTGACCAGTTGGATGGCCTTGCAGTCCAACGGACTTGCAGGAATCTTTTTCCAGCCCCAGAGTTCAAAGGCTAGTTAGTGCCTGGGAATTTGGGAGGTGGGATTTCATAGAGGAGTGGAAGATTAGACTGAACAACAATCCTTTCTCAGAGAGTCAAGGACAAGTTGCCCTGCACCTGGAGGGGAATAACTGTGGGGATGTCTCCAGTTGGGACAAAGATTTTATTGGGCCATGTGATGGACTGATGGGTGTATGGGATGAGTTTTTGATTTCTCTTTTGGGAAGGGACTCTCAAAGTCAGGTTTTCCCAGATGTGCCAATAGGACAACTCTAATAAAATGGAACTGTGAGGAAATGCTTGTCTCGGAGTTTATTGGTTTGGAGTTGGTTAGTTGGAAGTTTGACATTAACCCACATCCTTAAATCTCCAACCAGCTTCCTGGGAACTGGGAGCTGTCTGGGGTCCTGAGTCCCGAATGCCGACTTGCCAACCGGGCGGTGTGAAGACTCAGGGAAGATTGACAGTAGCCTAAAGATAAAGGATTTATCTTAAGTTATCGCAACCATCTGAAATACGTACCAGGCTTCTTTCGCTCCCCCTGGCATAAGAGAGGGTCCGTATCGGGCTCCTTCTTCACCCCCACTTACGCCACTCCCCACAAACAGGATGCCTTTTTCCTTGAGTTCCTTGCAGCGTCTCTAAAAGGGAAGGAAAAAGAAGGGGGCAGAGAAAATGAATAGAATAACAGAGTTGGAAGGGACCTTGGAGGTCTTCTAGTCCAACCCCCTGCCTAGAAAAAAAGAGTTCACTGAAACAGTTGGCGTGAGCTTAAATGGACTCCAGAAGATGGTAGAGGACAGGAAGGCCTGGAGGAACGTTGTCCATGGGGTCGCAATGGGTCGGACACAACTTCGCAACTAACAACGAAAAAGGAGATTCTCCAGTCATGCAGGTCATAGTTGTCCCAAAGGTGTTTTTTTTCAAGAGGCCACTGGACTTTCTGGTTTTCCTTTGAAGGCGTTTCGTTCCTCATCCAAGAAGCTTCTTCAGCTAAACGTCTTCAAAGAAAAACCAGAAAAAAGTCCAGAACTGAAGAAGCTTCTTGGATGAGAAGCGAAACGTCTTCAAAGCAAAACGTCCAGTGGCTTCTCTTTATAAATTTCCTTTCTGAACTGGGGAAGAGGGCCGAGATGCTGCTCATCTCCCACCTCCCTGGAAGTTTGTTGGGCTTAAGGAAAAGGAGCTTTTCTTAAAAAAAAAAAAAGGAAAAAGAAAAAAAAGAAAAAATAGCAGCTGAAATGCCAAGTGTATTTTGAATTTCCTGAGCTTGGCTTAGTGGAGGTGGGCTGGTCCAACAGGGCCTCAAAGCTGTCCAACAAGAGAGACAAAAGCAGATTTGAAACAATCTGAGATGTTTTTCAAATGAGACTAGTCCAGAACACAGAATCATTTCCGAGAAGCTTCCCCCACTACCACCACAAAACGCATGGAAGAATTGGCTAGCGGAGACCTACTGTGATGACCCGGGGGGGGGGGGGGGGGGGATACAAAAGCAACAAAGTCACAAAAACAGGTGAAGACCCTTTAATTCCTTCAGCTTGGCTTCAAAGGTCCAATTGTCATTGACTGGAGAGAAAAAAACTCCCCCACAAACAGTTGCGAAAAAGAAGAAATTCTGTTCAAACTCAAAATATATATAAATTATAAAGAGAAAAAAACAACACAAACCACACTGAAGCGATTAGTGAGACAAGGCAGGATAAGGGCTTGAAGACGTCCACAGATATCAAAATACACACACTGGGAAGGACGCCAGAACTCAGATAAGCAATGAAGGACTAGAATTATTTCATGCTTTGCTTCCAGAACCGGACCATGCGCAGTTTCTCCTTTTAAACAGTCCTCACAGCTACAGCCCATGAAGGGGATCAAGGCCCTTTCTTCCCCCCTAGACCACACCATTCACATTTCTCCCTTATCTGTTCCTCCCTGAATGCCCTAAGATGAAGAGGGGATGGGCCTGGGTCTTCCTCTGACTGCCCAGCCGGCCTGTGCCCTTCCCCAATTTCCTCCACAACCTCGGGAGCTACACTCCCACTCCCTATCGGCTGTTCCTCCTCTCCCTCAGAGACAGATTCTAACAGGAGCATGACACCTACCGTGGTATCTCTGTACTCTGAATTTCCTCCATCGATGATGATATCCCCGCGAGAAAGCAGCGGCACCTGAAAACACAAGCAGGACATTCCTGTGGATCAGCTAAAAAGACCAAGTCATGTGATTCCCCTTTGGTGACCTCCTGACAGGCCGGATTCGCTTAACAACTGTGGGACTCATTTAACGACCCCCGTAATTCGCTTAAGAACTGCGGCAAGACAGGTTGTAAAAATGGGGGAAAACTCGCTTTTAAAATATCTCGCTTAGCAGTGGAAATTTGGGGGTCAATTGTGGTCGTAAGTCGAGGACCACCTGTGCAATGGAGCAGCATTAGGAGAATAGGGAGAAGTTGTAATACATTAGAAAGAGCCACTATTTCTTTTTATTATTATCAAAAAAAAAAAAATTATTTTATTTTACAAACATTCCATCTTTCATTCAAATAGTGTGTCATTTGGGTACAAATATCTTGTGCAAAAGTATTTCTAATTAATACAAATTCCTTACCATAACAATAATTGCATTCTTATTTTAACATCCTAACACATATCTTATCATTATAACCACTCCCTTTTTAGCTCCTTCTTCTCTACTTTCTTATATTTCCCATATCGTCAGTTTCTTCCTTTTCTTTGATTGCCAGTGTTAAATCTGTTCAGTTCTGCACATTCTAATATTTTCCTGATCACCTCCTCTTCTATTGCAATCTTTTCACTTTTCCAATTTGGAGCAAATACTATTCTAACTGCATAATAGAATGATTAAATATGCCTTTTCTTTACAATAACTTTCAGGTGTCATCCCCAATAAAAATATTTCCCGTTTTAAGTCTATATGTTGCTTTATCATCTTTTCCAACCACGTATGTATTTTTATCCAATATCTCTTCGCATCTACACATGTCCACCACATATAGTAATTTCTGATCCCAAGGTGTCCATACAGCCTCGTTGGGTCACTGCTAAGTAGTTCCTATTGATTTGCTAAGTATATCGAGCCTATAGCAGCATTATAAGGGGCAGCTGGTATCTCAAGAGGGGTTTCCTTACCAGCTTGTTGATGAAGTCATCCACGGCGCTTCCGGCCTTGACCAGCAGCATGACACGACGGGGTTTCTTCAGTTTGGAGACCATTTCCTCTAAGGAGTGAGCTCCAATCACTTTGGTGCCTTTGGCCTCGTTCGCAAGGAAATCGTCCACCTTGGAGACTGTCCGGTTAAAAGCACAGACCTGGGTAAATGAAAGGAAAAAGACGCTGGAGAAGAAAAACTTGAGAAATGCAATTGTTTAAAAAGCTTCCTTTCCCTGCTTTCTTGTTGCAGACTACCTGAAAATATGACATACCCCGATAATAAGTCCTAGCTTGATTTTTACACATGCTGCCCAAAATAAGCCCTAATTAAGATCTCACCCACTCCAGAGTGCATGGGTAAAAATTAAGCTAGAGTGGGGATGTGGGAGTGGAGCTGCCCTACTACTTACCTTTGGACAGTTGTAGCCAGGCCTTGCATACCCCGACAACCTGCCTTGCCGGCCCATTTCTTCTGCAGCTGGCAAGGCATTCCTGAAGGCCTCTGTTGCTGAGAACAAAGCTCAGGATCGATCCAGAGCTCTCTTATCGTCTGCAGAGGCCTTCGGGAAATCCTTGCCAGCCACAGAAGAAGTTCCTGAAGGCCTCTGACAGTGAAAAGGAGGCTGGGGGCGACGCACGCAAGTGAGGTTAGTCAGTGGATGACTTCCCCCCAAAATAAGACCTGGTGCCATTTTTGGTGGGGGGGGAAAATATAAGACAGGGCCTTATTTTCGGGGAAACATGGTAGGAAAATCTTTCCTGGACGATTGACTGCATTTTCCTATCTTCCCTTTCCCCAGGGCAAAGAATATTTATTGCTCATTTGCTGAATTATATTTATGAGTTAGTTACACAGAAACAAAATCATTACTTTTTGCATGATTTGTGCCCTCTGCTTCCCAATCACACTGCAGGCTCAACTGCAGAATGACTGATTTAGGAGAGAGCTCAAGGAAGTGAGTCAAGCTACACTTTACAGATAAATCTCCCAAGACAAGAGAATGAGAGAAATTCTTTTTTAAAGAGCTCCTTTGTGTTTTTTTAAATGGAATCCTCTTTATTATGAAGGCAACAGGAGGATTATTGATTTTCACAGTTTGTATTCTTTAATCTGGCCATAACAATACTATCAGGTGCCTAAAATCAATATCAAAAGGCTACAATTAACACTGAAGAAAAATATGTTTATAAAAGAATAACCTGTGGAGGAATGTATCACAAGTTATTGAAGCCACATCTCACAACATCTGATCTGAGGGATGTCCAGCTTCTGCCTCTTGCAAATAATTTTGCACCAAATCTTTGCAACTCAAGGTTTACTCACCACAAAACCATGATCATTCATATTGAGGATGAGATTCTGACCCATGACTGCCAGGCCAATCAACGCAATATCAGCTCTGCAAAAAAAAGTGTAGAAAAATAATGTTTAAATGGCAAATTTGGCTCCAAAAAGAGAGATCTCATCCCTCTGTGGCAGGCACCCTGTGAAATGTCCTTAGGTTACCCAAGCAAGTAAGCCCAGCTACAAAGAAATTAAAAGTAGCAAAACCGAAATTAGTAGCAAATTATTCATAAATTATCCTTCTGCAAGGTGTCTGTCACCCAGAGAGGAGACATCAGTCCATCCTGTATGGATATTACAATTATATATTATATTTTTGGAGTAGTACCATAAAATTATATATCAATGGAAAGATGATTTTCAACCTTTGAGAGACAAAAGTGGCTTTTTTGTGGAATTCTAGATTTTAGGCCAAATTTCTGCAGTCTGCACTGAACAGTCCTTGCACTCAACTTCACATTGCATTGCACCATTTCATCTTGTATACACCCAGATGATTTTCTTCTGTCACATAGACAGTCCCTTAATTCTTCTATCATCACTTGCAGTTGTGCACCTTTTCCTGCTTTTACGAGTGTGGTTTTTCTGGTGACTGCTGCGTGAAAAAATGCTGCACGCTTTATGGTTTACGACATTTTTTGGCTAGGCCATTGATTTTATGATATTTTATGCTAACTGCTATGCAAATATTGTTACATTTGAATAAATACTGGTGGTTTTTGAGTGAAAAGCATAAGCTTTTTGCAATTTGGTGCTGTTTGGATGGGGATTGTGAATTTTCTTGCATGCTTACAATGACCATGAAAACAGGTTGATGCCTACCCAGCTTTACTTCGAGCCCTGCACCTTTTGAGCCCTCTGGCAAGCAGTCTGCGACGCACTGTGCTTGTGCACACTTTTAGATCACATGTTTCACCCCCAAATTCTTGTAATCTGAAATGAGGTGAGCTTCCCGTCAGCCATCGAAATGCGTTGCAGAGCCCAATCTTGCCGTTTTGTCGACTTTCTTGGTCTTCCAGAGCGGAGCCTGTCATCAACTGAACCAGTTATTTGGTATTTTTCAACCACTCTGCTCACTGTGGTGCGATGGCATTTCACTCTCTTGGCTACTTCTGCACAGGAATAACCCTCTTCATGAAGCACAATGATGCGATGCCGCTGCTCAGTACTGGTGAAAGCAAAGGCCTTCATCCTTGCCCACAGCCAGAGCTAAATTAAATTTCTCGATGCTTTTCATGCCTATTTATATCAGAGAGTATGACAACATTGATTGGCTCATAGATTTAGCCTCTGTGCATTTTGATTGGTCAGCCAAAGCTCGCTGTTGATTGGCTACTTTCGATCCTAATATTCTCGAAAATGCAAGTTGTTTGTTTTAGCACATAAACTCACTCAGAACCTTTAAAAGACTTTGGTTATATTAATAAAAATTATGCATCTCAATCCGACTATAGACATTTTCATCGAAGTACTAATTTTGCGTGGTTTCTATGAGTGAAAAGTTGATTAAACATGGAAATACAGTTTAAATGGAGCCTTGGTGGCACAGTGGTTAGAGTGCAGTACTGCAAGCTACTCCTACTGCAATTTGGCAGTTCGAATCCCACCAGACTCAAGGTTGACTCAGCCTTCCATCCTTCCGAGGTGGGTAAAATGAGGACCCAGATTGTTGGGGGCAAGAGGCTGACTCTGCAAACCACTTAGAGAGGGCTGTAAAGCACTATAAAGCGGTATATAAGTCTAAGTGCTATTGCTATTATTAAAACTGAAAGTGTGCAGGACTTTTTCACACAGCTGTACCTCTTCAAAAACTTAGAAATGCCACCTTTGGTTAAGTTGCCACCAATTTTTCTTCTAATTTCTTTATAACTGTAGCCTTGTTCACTTCATAATACTATTTCACATCACTTTCTGGGCAACCAGTCAACTCCTTGCACCATTACTTTAATTATTAGGGTTTACAAGATCACTAAATGGAAGAACATCAAAAAAAACACCCAATCAACTTGATAGCGATCACATAACACACTGACAAATGCCCTTGGCTCTCATATTCAATACATGACAGCAATAACTGAATCTTACTGTGATCCGATTGGCTCATTGCCAAAACCAGATTACCTCTCTAAACACTCATGCTCATTGGCTACAAATTAGATGGAAAGCTACTTGATATCAGCTAGGCAAGTTGTGCTTCCCTTTTCTGGTTATTTGGCTATAACATGGCATAGCATACAGATAATTGAACAAGCTTTGTTGCATTACACTCTTGATTAAATTGTCCTTTCATTGATATATAATTTTATGGTACTGCTCCCCCCAAAAAAGTGGTGTTATTATTAGCCATCAAACCTCAAAAAGACACTTTTCCCAAAAGGTTTCCACAATTTTGGCCACTACTGTAAGCACTGCTTCTCATCTTAGGCTTCCCACACCAATTTGAACCTCACCCTAAACCACAGATCATGGTTTACAAGCAACAAGGGGTGGGGGGCAAAAAACACACTAGGTCAAACCAATCGAGTTTCATCAGAGGTTGGAGTGCATACAAAAAAAAAATGAGAATACCCTGAAGCTCAGGAAGTTTGCATGTTGTTTTTGCTAAATGCTCACATTTCCAGAAGGCGGAGATTGGTTGCAACAGCCTCTTGCCTCAAAGAAAAATCAGGAAGGAAATAGGATTTCTTAATCCAGCCTATTTCTCTCTCTCTCTCTCTTTCACCCTGGCACTCAAGTTGAAGTGCCAAGGAAGAAATATGTGGTAGTGTAGCCCTCCAGAATTAAACCGAATCAGCCACAGAGATCAAGGAAGTGACGGGGGGAAAAAATTGCAGGCAGAAATTCTTTTACTTCCCCAGAAGTGAAGGAGATTATTTGCAGCGTGTAAACTCGTCTGAGCTCAGAAAAATCAAGAAATTATTATTTTTGTGTGAGGGAACTCTCCTGGGCCAATCCCTAGCTTCTCGGCTTGAAGTTTCTTCTTTCCCTTTCAGGGAAAATCTTAAAACTGATTTAATTCAGAGGCCCTGGGTGGATTGGTTGAAAAATTGACTTGCAAATTAGCAGAGGCCACCCATTCCAGGGAGTAGCCCTTTGCAATGTCTTGTGGCAATGAGTTCCACAGGTTCATTGTTCTCTGTGAAAAAAAGGGGCTGTTTGAAACCATGTTCTTGCAATCATGTTCTTAAGTAAGAAAAAAGTTAAGATTCTATTTTTATACCCAATGATTAGGATCCCCTAATGCCATAGGTCACTTGAGTTTCCTCTAAAATAACTTCCTTCTCAGTTCTTCTCAGTTCTTGCCAATCCTGGCCACTTTTTTTCTCTCAGGTTAACTAGGTTTGTTGAGCAGGCCACATCACCAACCTATCCAAACCATGGTTGATGATATATCCTGGCTGAAGAAGCCACACATCCCAAGCCCAGCCAAACCAGAGTTTATCTTTAGTATCAAAACCAAACCAAGATTTGGCCATCATGGCAATCTTGTGGGGGGGTTAAAAATTGGCCTGAGGTAAATTTGTTAATTTGACAGCTTCTGCCTCACTTTTTTTTTTTTTTTAAACATGAGACCGATACATTTGAAGTTTGGCTTTGTCAGCCAATGGGAAACTGTCTGGAGAAAAAAAACAGGCTGGAGGGAGAGCCAATAAAAGGGGCCCCAAATGGAACCCACCTATCAGGTGAGAGGGGAGGTTGGGGGGGGGGAATGGTATATAAGGGGACCCCAATTGAGACCAGGCTCAGAGTGGGTGAGGAAGAAGAAAGAAGGGAAGGGATGCGGCAGAAGAGTGAAGTGAAGAAGGAAGAAAGAGAATGGGGAACGAAGCAAGCTGAGTCACTGAGGGAAAAGTCACTGCTCACCCTCCGAAGATCTGGGGCAAAGGAGCCCACTTAGAGGGGCAGAACGAAGCGGGTGGAGTCACTGAAGAAGTCACCGGTCACCTCAGAGATCTGAGGCGAAGACGGTACCTGCTCCAGCAGGCGGCTGCCCAGGAGCGGGAGGCAAAACGAGGAGAAACCGCACCCCCCTAATTTGGCGCGTTCCCTCAGAGTCTCCTCAGGCCGCTGCCAGCTCGGGGGCGCCGCAGCCTCGTCTCCATCGCCCCGGGCGGCTGAGCCCGGTTTCCAGACCCAATAAGACGCTACAATACCCGCATCCTTGGCTCTGTCTGGTTCTTTCTCGAAGGGGGGAAACAGTGGGTGGGGTAGTCTGGGGACGGGTAACCCCCCCCCCGCCGCCGCCATGAAGCGCCTTTTCCTTTCGCGTCGGACTGAGGGGGTTTTGAGGGAATTTTGGGGGAGGGCGAGGATGCGACGTTTCCCCCCTCGGTTCTTTGCGCCTCACGAGCGCCTGCGAGGCCTCAAGGGGGTCTCGGCATGTACAGAGCGATGTACCCCGTCCTCTTTACCCCACATTCCCTTCCCGCTTGGTAGCCCTGCAGAGTTTCTGCGCATGTCCGGGGAGATGGGAGGGGTTTTTTTTCCCCCTCCTCAGCCCCTCTCCCCCACCTACGAAGTGAGCGAGACTTACTCGGCCATGGCGATGGAGGCAGGCGGGCGAGCGGAGAAAAAAGCTGCTCTTCACGAGTGAGGCTTCCCTTCGGTCGGGGGCCGGCCCTTTTAAAGGCGGCGCAGGCCGGCCTCCCTCCTTCCTTGCCCACGGGGGTGAAAGGAGGCTGGGCGAGGCGAAGGAGGAAAAGGCGGCCTTGGGATCGGCTCACCTTCTTCGGCCCATCCTTCGCTGGAGCCGCCTCCCCTGTCGGGGCGGGGAAACTCGGTCCGCGCATTTGAGGAAGGAATGAATGAATGAATGGTGGACCCGGAAAAGAGACTCGGGGTTTTGCAATGCGCGTCACGTAAAGAAAAACGAAAGGCGGGTGGGAGGGAAATCGGTCGCTGGGCGCTTTGGCCGGGGATTTGAACGGGGGCCGTGTGGCCTTGGGGGGGAATCTTTGCTCATCGGCCCGTACCCCGGGGGTCGGGGGAAGCGCTCCCCCTATTCCTGCTGAAAATCGTCTCGTGTCCCCGTCGCCTTTCTCTTGGGAAAGTGCGGGATGGACTCGAAAGCCTTCGGCAAGTAAATGAGCCTTTTCCCCGTCTGTATAGTATCTTTTCCCCGGCCAGAGGTGGGTATTCAAACTGGTTCTGACCAGTTTCTGGAGAACCGGCAAAAGAACCACCTCTGACTGGCCCCGAACAACCCACATCTATTCCCTGCCTGCCATCGAGTCCCAGCTGATCGGCTGGCTCTCCTTGGGTTGCCCTGCTCAGGAGAACGGAGCTGGAAAGCAGGTTAGCGGGAAGGGGGATTTGGCAGAATATCCTTCCCCTGACACGCCCACCAAGACACGCCCACAGAACGCTACTCCTACCAAGCCACGCCCACAGAACCGGTAGTAAAAAAAAATGCGAACTCCACATTTATTCATCCACTCGCATCTAAGTACCCATGTCGCCTAACATCCATCCATTTTTTAAATTTTTTTATTGATTTTTGAAAACAAAACATAAAAACATTTTTTGAAAGCAGCATAATCCCGGGTTACATCTCTTCGTACAGACACAAATTCAAGTTCATGCTCATTTTAACATCCATCCATTTTTATTGTAAGGTGGAAGCAGGAAAAGAGACTTAAAAGAGCTGAAGAAGCCTCTTGGAGAAGCTAAACTTCTTGAAAGAAAAAAAAACAGGAAGTCCAGTGGCTCCTTGAGGGGAAAAACAAAAAAAGCCCCTTTGAGACAACCATGATCTGGAGGACTTTTGAGAACCTCCTTAGACTTAATAGTGATTTTGCTTTATTCTGGCTGCTGTGGGTGCCCTCCCCCTTTAGGTCCACAGGGACCCTCAATTCAGATTGAAAAAAAAAAAGGAGATTGGTATCTGTAATAATGATGTCACTGTACCCTTCCAGATTTGTAAAATGTGAAAAATATTTAAAAAAGAAATTCACCCTCTTGTTTTTTTCAGCCCAAATTCAAGGTAGCACAAACCTCATTATACCAACAAGATGCTTGCCTCCTTTTGTGTTTGTTCCCCTCCTGCCCTGCTCCATTTGTCTTGGTGTCTTCTAATCCAGGGTGCTCCATAGGGTTGAATCAGCTGGGAGCCAAAATAGAGCAGGGGTCTTCAAACTTGACTGCTTTAAGACTTGTGGACTTCAACTCCCAGAATTCCTCCTCTGGTCGTGTTAGCTCAGGAATTCTGGGAGTTGAAGTCCACAAGTCTTAAACTGGCCAAGCTTGAAGACCCTTGGATTAGATAAAATAGACAGACAAGATAGGTAGGTAGGTAGACATATTAGGTAGGTAGGCAGGTAAATAGGTAGATAAAGATAGAAGAGAGACTGTAGATCAGGAGTCTTCCAACTCGGCAGCTTTAAGACTTGTGGACTTAAACTCCCAGAATTCCTCCTCCAGTCATGTTAGCTCAGGGATTTCTGGGGGTTGAAGTCCAAAAGTCTTAAACTTGCCAAGTTTGAAGACCCTTGCAATAGAGAAATTTCCTATAAGGATCTTATTCAAAAAAAGAAAAAAAAACCCCATTCCTTTGTAACTAAACGAGACAATACAAAATGAACACGCACCTTGCTCATACGCTAGTTGTATCTTTATTGTTTTCCACCTTGCTTACTAACATTTCAGTGGTGCAGTTACCACACACAAGAGTTTTAGATTAAGAGTATCTGCATTGCACACCTAAAGGCTATACAGCAAAATGGTTCCAAATTAGTACAAATACATGAAGTCTATTTACAGTTTGTATACCCAAGCTCCAAACATCATCAGTTATATATTTACAAAATAAAACATGGGGTTTGCCAGGGAAGGGACGGAGTGGGGTTGGGACCAAACAAAAAACAAAACAAAAAAAAGGTAGAAAACCAAATCGTTCACATCAAAACGTGTTCTGGAATGGATTCCTTCCACCAGGAGGAGATTGGTTCCAAACGAGAAAGAAAAAAATTGAGAATCCGGTCCAAAAGGCCACTTCAGTTGGGCAGGAAGAAAGGGAAGGGGGGGTATGTGAGTGGAATGGCAGGTCCTTGTTAAAAATAAAAAATAAAAATAAAATACATCTGCAAATATACAAAGGGAGTGGATCCTAAGAGGAAAACTGCAAAGCACAAAGGATTTGGGTCAGGGGCATCCAATTGTGGCCACTTTAAGACCTGTTGGACTGCAACTCCCAGAATTCCCCAGCCAGCCATGGCTGGCTGGGGAATTCTGGGAGTTGCAGTCCAACAGGTCTTAAAGTGGCCACAATTGGATGCCCCAGATTTAGGTCATCAATAAATAAGGAATTGGGCTGGGTCTTGCAAGCAGGTTGAAGTTCCACCGATGCTCCGGGAAGCAGAGAAGAATCTAAAGCTTTCAAAATCCAGCCTTCATTTCGGCCGGTCGTCTTCCGACATGCCTGGATGGATTTGAACCCCGCACCGAAGTGGCCCTTGGAGCCAAAAAAAAATTATAAAGTATTTTCCTCCCTGTCTTTTCTCCCTTTTCCCCAGGGCTAGTGAGGAAGCATAGCGTGAAATACGTTCCCGACCCTTTTCTAAAAAGCGCCAGGCAGGTGCTGGCCACCGACGAGGCAGGAGGAATGGTAGCGGAGAACTGTTTTCCCCGGACAAACTGAGGTCCTGTTTCGGATACATTCAAAGAAACTTTCAAGCAGCAGAAGTTAATTTTTCCCCCCCAATATTCCCCTGTTATTTAAGAGCAGCATGTTAGAAATAATAATTTAAAAACAAAAACGACGCGAACAGAATGGGAAATTTATATTGTACCGTGTGATGCCTGGGCAGACAACAGGATTAATTCATGGCAGATCATACAAGAGGGAGAGGAGAACAATGGGAGGTTGAGGTTTATGTACAAGGAAAGCGAGCACAAATACACATCCCTTTACACATGCACACACACAAAAATACAAATTAAATAATTCCTACAGTGCATCGGACAAACAAAGCGGAAGAAAGGAAAACGACTTTGCTTGGAAAAGAACCATTAGGAATTCGCTTGGTTCCTTGGCAGCCCTTTCTAATTTAACATCATTTAATGACCAAGGAGGGCACTGGGCACAAGAATTAAAGACAGATAAGATATAAAGAAATAAAAGGATGAAATCAACTGATTCCGACTGAAAGAAAGGAGCAGGGGATTCTGAGATTGCAGTCAGGGTTAATAGTCTTGGCTTCTCAGCTCCTGCCATTTAACTTGCAAAACTCTACAGAGGAGATGATGCCAACGGTCCTTGCTTGGAGCTGCAGGGCCTGCGCAGAGGGTTGGCTGGCCCGTGGCAGCGGCCCGGCAGCTCCGGAGACCGGCCCAAAGAGCTGGCTGGCTCTAGGCCGCGTCAGCTGCTTAAAGCTTTCTACATCCAGCTTCTGCCGAAATTTAGCTTATTTCTTTTTTTAAAGTGAAGCACAGAGGCGGAGTTTCTTTCTCTGCTTTGCAGGAAAGCTGGGCTGGTTGAGTTTTAGGATGGGTTAAGGACTTCCAAAAGAGAGCGAGGGGGAAAAAATCATCTTAATTCCCCTACATCCATTTTAAATCGCACAGCCAAATCCAGAGCATCTAAAATAAGCAACAGAAGGCGGCTTTAAGATTTACACTGAACCTCTGAGGTCAGGTAAAGGTTGGCCCAAGCTGAGGTGGTGCCCTTCTGACCCCTTAATGCTCCTATAGAGCACTTTAGATAATCCTTCCCTTGTTCCATAGGGAGTGGTTTTTCCAGAGCAAATTTTCCCGCCAGCTTTGTTCCAAGCTCAACAAACAGTTACAGGAGTGTAGTAGACACACACTTGCCAAAAAATGGTTCCTTTTCCAGCTTCAGACAACATTCCTTCCACCATTTTGTAGCCCAAAGCTGGAGTGACAGTGGCTTCTTATGCACCAAAAAGAAAAATTCACACATCATTAAAGCCACTGCAAAATGTCGCTAACCAGCAGCCTTACAGTGTGTGTGTGTGTGTGTGGTAAGTAGTGTATCTGGTAGGAGATGAAATAATATCTCATCATAAGGTTGGGAGTCCCACTGTTAAGACTCCGTTTTAGTGCAATAAAACCCAAAGCAATCAAACCAAATACATAAGTATGTCCCATTTTACTTCCTTTACAGGTCCCCTGTGTGTGGGGGAAAATCAGATTTTTGCCTTTCTCTGGACAGATCAGTGACTACCAAGGCTCCCTCTGGGCCCTTGTGGGCCCAAGTTTTGCAGAGATGCTAAAAACCAAAAGGAGAGAGAGACACACACACACAAACCTTTGTGTGTGTGTGTGTGTGCGCGCGCGCTAGTTTAGAAAGCCCATGAGGTCACATTTTTCCTTGCCGGCCTGCAGGTAAAAGGCCAGGAGGAGCGCATCCACTTCCACCAGGGAAAGAATGCCCTGATAAGCTAACCAAGAAAGGGGAAGGCTGGCTGGATTTCTTGGTAAGAAGGGAGCATTCAGCCACGCGAGACCCGCCTGGCTGCAGTCCGAATACGAATTTCTTGGAGGTTCTGCAAAGGAGGTACAGGAATGTCTACTGTGGAACCCCCAAAGGGAGAGAGGCCTCCCGCAGGAGACAACCAGGGGGGGTGGAGTGTTGGGTAGGCCGCCTTTCCACCTTGAGGGCAGAGAAGAGAGGCGGAGAAGAGAACAGCATGTCCCACCCTCCTGTTTCCAATTCCCTTCCTGACTCCAGAGGAGAGAGGAGAGAAAGGGAGGGGGGAAAGAGGAAGGGGAGAGAAGGGGAGAGAGGGGAAAGAGAGGAGAGGGACAGGGGGTAGAGAGGGAGAGAGGAGAGGGAGGAAAGAGTAAGGGGAGAGGGAGGGAGTGGGAGGGAGTGAGGGGAGAGAGGGAGGAGAGAGAGGGGAAGAGGAGAGAGAGAGGAGAGAGGAGGGAGAGAGAGAGGGAAAGAGGGAGGGGAGAGAGAGGAAGGGAGAGGGGGGAAGAAAGGAGAGGGAAAGAAAGGGAGGAGAGAGAGAGAGGGAAGGAGAGAGAGAGAGAGAGAGAGAGAGAGAGAGAGAGAGAAGCTGAGCCTTAAAGCAGGAATGTTTCTAAAATGGATAGAAATGATCCTTCGATGGTGGGGAAGGCAGGGAGGAAGCGGTGCTGCCCCTCAGCCCCAATGCCGGCCAAATCCCCCCTTTCACGAGTCCGACCCCCTTTTCAAACACCGCTCCACCTTCCTCCGGTTGATCCTGCCCATGCGGAAAAAAAACAGGGCGCTTACATGAAGCCGAAATCCTCTGCCTATTTTTTTTTCAATTGTACCGGTTCAAATCCTTCTGGGAGGGAGGCAAGATTTCCACTTGGGTGGGTGGGGAAACCCAGGGCAGGGGCAGGTCCCACAAGCCAGACCCTTTTAAGGTCTGAAACCTGCTCATCCGAAACTGCCCCAAAGGGTGAAAAGCTGCAGGCAGCCATCGCCGGGCCGAGAAGGAAGGGCTGAACTGTTTAACCAGGCTAGAGCCGAGCCTGGATACGTCCACCCTCCTTCCTGGGGATGACCCAGTCCCTGAACCAGAGATCCCAAAGAATAAGATCCCAAAGTAAATCAATAAAACACAAGATCCAAAGGGCCAGGCAACAGACGCCGGGGAAGGGGACGCCCCCAAGGAGAAGGTAGGAGCCTTTCCTGGTGTGAAACACGAGCCTGGTTATTTCCAAGCCATCAAAGTTGGACGGACGAAACAATATAAAATAAAATAAAATCCTCGACATCCAGACAGAGACAAACACATCGTAGAAGGAAGCAGAACAGGTGACATCACTTGGGGTGAGGAAGCAAGGGCCCACATAGGAGAGGAGGAGGAAGAGGAGGAAGAGGAGGAGGGGAGGAAAGTTTTTTTCTTGTTTTTCTTTTAAACAAAAAAAGTCGTGCATATATAAATATGAAACACCCCCCTCCCCTTTCCACCCTGTTTTTCTCCCCACTTAACCACATATTTTTTTCTCTCTCCCTCCCGTCACTTCGTCTTCAGTTTGGCCACATGCGATTAGTAAGTGTTTTCAACACTTGAAAAGGGAAGGAAAAAAAACTTTAGAATAGTTTCTGTTTTGTTTTTGTTTTTTTAAAAAAGGGAGAGGGAAAAGAGAGAGAAAGAGAGGAGAGGATGGAGGGAAAGTGCTGGAAGTGAGCCAAGTTAAGCCACGGAGGGGGGGTTACGTACAAGGGAAAGGAGCGACTCAAGTTATCACAGAGAAAAATAAAACAGAGAGGGGGGAGGTTTTATCTTATAGCCAGAGATGGATTGGGGAGAAAATAAAAATTGCGTGGAGAATTTCCCCGAAGGGACCTTCAGTACTTCAGTTGTCCAGAGAGTCTTCGGGCGAGTTTGGACCTGCCAAGGAGAAAGAAGAGGACAAGGGAACGGAGTGAGAAGGGCGCGGCTGAAGGAACCGGAGACAGAGAACACAACGCAACCAACGCAGGTGTGCGTCTCTCTCCTAACCTAAGTTTATCCTCTTCCTTGAGGTTTTTTTTCAACTCTCCCTGTTGCTGGGAAGCTAAAATTAAGGCTGGGGAAGAGAAATGCAGCCTGGAAAAGGGGATTTGGGAGAGGCCACTCCAGAGTGCATGGGTAAAAATTAAGCTAGGGTGGGGATGGAGGAGGTGGAGCTACCCTACTACTTACCTTTGGACAGGTGTAGCCAGGCCTCGCACACCCCAACACCTGCCTGGCTGGCCCATTTCTTCTGCAGCTTTTTCCTGAAGGCCTGTGTAGCTGGTAATAAAGCTCAGGATCGATCCAGAGCTCAGTTATTGGCTGCAGAGGCCTTCAGGAAAGCCTTGCCAGCTGCAGAAGAAGAAGTTCCTAAAGGCCTCTGACAGCGAAAAGGAGGCCGGGAGCGACGCATGCGAGTGAGGTTAGTCAGTGGATGACATCCCCACAAATTAAGACCTGGTGCCTTTTTTGATGGCAAAAAAATAAATAACATAAAACAGGGTCTTATTTTGGGGGGAAACATGGCACGTCCATCTGAGGTCCCTGCAGAACTTGCAGTGCAATAGGACATGCGAGATACTTTCCACTTCCCCACTGCCACACTGTCACTGAGCAGAGCCGCTGTAAATGTGTATTGCTGGGCTGACAGCGCAGGCTCCTCCTGAGTGGCAGGCCTGTTGAGCTCCGAAATGCTCTGGACCATCCGGTGACACCTAAGCTTCTGCCTTGAAGTGAGACTCTCTAGTCTAAAAAAGGCTCCCAGACTCCTCATCTCTGACCTCCCCTCATCTGCAAGCAGGGAGAAAGCTTTTCAACTTCCTCTTTGCTCATCCCTTTTTTCTCTCTCTCTAACCCAGGGGTGTCCAACCTTGGCAACTTTAAGACTTGTGGACTTCAATTCCCAGAATTCCTCAGCCAGCAAAGCTGGCTGAGGAATTCTGGGAGTTGAAGCCCACAAGTCTTAAAGTTGCCAAGGTTGGACACCCCTGCTCTAACCAATTCCCTCGCTTCTCACCCATTTTGCAACACTTCCTCTGGAAAGAAACACGCCCACTTGTTTTCCTTGCAGACCTGAAATTTCCACCAGCCCCTTCCCATGCCTCCCCCAGCCCCTTTTCCCTTACGAGGCTGTCGGCACATGCTATGCCATTTCAGGGGTTTTCAGCCAGGTTTATGGATGGCCTGTCTGCTACCGTCTGCAGGCCAAGAGGCCCCAGATCTGGCATCCCCGGCGTGTCCCCTCTTACCGTATCGTGCCAGCAAGGAGGGGGTTGAAGGCGTACAGCCAGTCGCTCATGTCTTTGTCGTTCAGGGCTTGGAGGAGGACGCCACGGTGTCTGGTGCAGACGGCAAAGGTGTTTGGTGTCTAAATAACAGGCAAAAAAATAAAAATAAAACACGGCCGGCCTTTTAAGCAATTTTTCTAGTCTCCACGATTCCGTGAAGCAGAATGTTTGTTAACAAAAATCGGCTCGACGGAAATCGTGAAGGTTTGAAAATTCTCGGCCAGGTTTTTGGAGAACTCGTGGTCCTTTCCTCCCCAAGGGAATCCTTCTTGATCTATGCAGGGTTCAAAGGCCATCGAACTACCGCAGTGGGATTTGGCACCAAATAGGTGGTCGTTTAAACACGAGCCAGCCCTGTGCAGCAGCAGCCAAAGAAGCTAATAAAATCCTTGGTGGTACAAATAGAGAGGTGCAGAATCCAAAACACATGAAGTATTTAATACCACTTCAGAAAGTCTTAGCAAGGGGCAGGCCAGGAACACTGCATCCAGTTTTGGTCACCACGTTCCATTTAAAAAAAAGACGTGGACGCTTTGGGAAAAGTGCAAAGAAGAGCAACTAAGATCATGAAGGGGCTGGAGACAAAAACCTAGGAAGAACGGTGGCAGGATTTGGGATGCGGTGGCTCAGCGGCGAAGATGCTGAGCTTGTCGATCAGAAAGGTCGGCAGTTTAGTCAAATGATTGTTTAATAATGATATTAGGATATATAATTGTTGATTGATAATATGAGTTATTATGTAATATAATTATTATAATGACTATGAAATGGATGCACAAAAAGGAGTGGTAAACCAACCGATACACTGTCTGTAAATTTATGAAGGATGATGATGTTTTTATGTTATGTTTTATGTGTTTTTTGGTTTGTTGTTAAAATCAATAAAACTTTTACTTAAAAAAAAGAAGAAAGGTCGGCAGTTTAGCGGTTCGAATCCCTAGCGCTACCCAATGGAGCGAGCTCCCGTTCCTGGTCCCAGCTTCTGCCAACCTAGCCGTTCGAAAGCATGTTAAAAATAATGCAGGTAGAAAAAACAGGGACCCCTTTGGTGGGAAGGGAACAGCGTTCCTTGCGCCTTCGCCGTCGAGTCATGCCCCGGCCACATGACCACGGAGACGTCTTCGGAAAAGCGCTGGCTCTTTGTGATGAGCACTGCCCCCTAGAGCCGGACACGACCAGCATGGATGTGCGAGGGGAACCTTTTACCTTTAGTCTAGAGAAAAGAAGGACTGAGGATAGCACAGGAGAGCAGTCATCCAATATTTGAGTGGCTGCCCCAAAAAAGAGAGACTCAAGCTATTCTCCAAAGCACCAGAAGGCAGGAGACAAGAAACAATGGATGGAAACTAATCCAGGATAGAAGCAACCTGGAATTAAGGAGAAATTTCCTAACAGTGGGGACAATTAACCAGTGGAACAGCTTTGCCTCCAGAAGCTGTGGGTGCTTCATCCCTGGAGGATTTTAAGAAGAGATTAGACAGCCACCTGTCTGAAACAATATAGGTCTCCTGGAGCTGCCACTGACCTTCACCATGGCCTGCTGATCTTCGCTGTATTCCACCTGAGCCGTGGACAGGTTGATGATCCCTCTTTCCACGGGGTCCTTGTCGCTATTGTAGATGAAGACATACGGGCGGCGCACCACCACAAAATGTTTGGCCCACGAAGGGGAGAGTGGCTCCTTGAAGTGAAGGTAGCCTTTCTTGGAGACCACGGACCTGGAAGCAGAGCCCGGCATGGAACAGACCCATCAGGGTAGGGAGTCCGACTGGTTAGAGCCCCAGGAAAACCTTCCCGCTTCCCAGTGGGAGGAAAAGCTAGGAATCAGAGGCTGAGGTGGAGCAGCCCATCTTCAGAAGAGGGGGAGGGCTGGCTTTTCTCCCAGTTGTTGAATGGCACCTTCCTTTCCCCTAAGGAGGATACTTACCCAGCTCGGATTTCCTCAATATCCGGAACGAGATTCAAAAACTCGTTTTTCCCGGCCCTTGCCAAGTAAGACACTTCAGCAGGGGGTGTCAGCTGGAATGGTTCTGCCTCCAGTCCAGGGCTGGAGGCCCGAGAATTTCCTTCAGGGGTTCTTGGGTTTAAAAAAAAGAAAGAAAGAAAAGAAAACAGTCCAAAATGAAAGAATGTGATGGATTTAAGTCAGGCGCTGCCAAAGCAGAAAAATACTGACTTAGTTCACAAATGTTTCACGATCAGTTCACGAGCCAAAAATAAAGAAACCCCACAACAATCAAGGTTATTTTGGGAGGCCTTTGAGGTTATTTATCTACGCTCCTTATAAACCTGGATTAAGGGGTCCTTGGTGCCCTCTGAGATTGCTGGTTTTCTTGCAGACGTTTCATGACCCAACTAGGGAACATCATCAGTACTAGAAGGGAGGTTTGTAGAAGGGAGGAGAAGGGACGGAGGGGGGAAAGGACTGTGGGGTTCTTAGTGATTCTTGCAAACGTTTCATGACCCAACTAGGGAACATCATCAGTGCTAGAAGGAAGGGAGGTTTGTAGAAGGGAGGAGAAGGGACGGAGGGGGAAAAGGACTGTGGGGTTCTTAGTGATTCTTGCAGACGTTTCATGACCCAACTAGGGAACATCATCAGTGCTAGTATGGAGTGGATTTGCTGTCAGTTTATATTCTTTGGCAGTTTCTTGACGGGGGTATTGTTTACTTGACTGCTGGTCTGATGTTACATTCTCAATAATAAAGAAACTGCCAAAGAGCCAACAGTAAAAATCCCAGCCAAAGACTGACTAAGACCACCCAATCAAGCCACCAAAATATAAACTGACAGCAAACTGAAGTCCTTACTAATATCATCAGCGCTGGTGAAACATCTGCAAGGAAGCAACCGAGCTCAGAAAGGACCAAGGGTCCCTCATTTCAGCCCCGAGCTACAAATATTCGGCTTTATGGAAACCTGGATTAAACTATTGCACCCTCCCTCCCGCTCCAAAAAGCAGGCCTCCATCCGGATGAACGGGGCTGAGAGGGAGAGATAATTTCTCCCCAGGCCAGAGAGATTGGGGGCTCTGCCGAGGGAGAGGAGTCAGCTCAGCTTCACTCACTTCTGATCCACCGAGTTGTACCTCGAATCCGACAGGGAGGGGCAGGTGGTGGACGGGGTGAGGGTGGAGCTGCTGAAGCTGGAGACCGAAGAATCCCGGCCGATTGGAGAGATGTCGGACAGCTGGAAGGAGGAGGCAGGTAACCCTCAGCTCGGCCCTTGGATGGGAAAAGCTCGTGTTGCCCAGGGGTTAAGGAGTTTGGCTTACCTTACAATCACTGATGCTGTTGTAGACCTGGTTGAATTCGCGGTTGAAAGAATGAGTAAGAAGCTGAAGGCACTGGAAAGGAAGGGTGTGTGTTAGGACGGAAGAGGTGGGCAAAAGGAAAGCTGGCTGGGGGGTGGGGTATGGGAGTTGAAGTCCAGGCATCTTAAAAGTTGCCAAAGGCTGAGAAATACAGATCTAGGGGATCCCCCATTTGGGGGGGGGGAAAGGGGGTGAGGGAGAAGGCAGGTTCGCAAACCCCACCACCACACACACCCCTGGTGTCAAACCTGAAGTTGGCCTGACTGAGGCCATCTTTGAGGCTTCAAGTGTTGCCACGGCGGAGATGAGGGTTAGGGAGAGGGAAATAAGAGATAGCTGGGGGATTTTTTAGCCAAAACAAAATATTTTCCCCTGGGAACCAAGGACATTCCAACAGGAGGCTGAAGAGAGGAGGAGTGATATTACCAAGCAACTGGAAAGCACCCTGATTGGACCATGTGACTGTCTGTTTGGGAAGAGGGGAAAACTTTGACTTACTAGGTGAAAACCGCGGGAGCCTGGGCCAATATGATAGATCCAATAAAGCTGTCCTTTGAGGAATCTACCTGACTCGGAGTTCTGTTTGTTAAGGGCGTATTACTTGGAACCCTGACCCCTGGGCTTGGGTACCTTGGTCGCTAGCTCCTTCTCCCGCTCCACTAGACTCTCGATGTCGGTCGAGTCGTAGCCGCTGCTCTCGCTGGGGGTGATGGCGCTCTCGAAGGTGGTGGAGGAGATCTGCGAGGAGATGCTGGTGGAGGTGCTGAGGGTGCTGCTGCTCAGGCTGTGGGAGAGCGAGTCGCTCAGGGACTTGGGGAGGCCGTCGCCCAGCTTCTCGCGCAGCAGCAGGAAGTGACGCGTCTTCTCCACCTGGGCAGCAAGAGAAGAAACCGGGGAAGGTCCCCTTCCTGGGACTTCTAAACTGGGATATCCTCCTCTGGCCACCTCATCCCTCCCTCCAAACTACGACAAGCATTGGGTTGGCGGGACTCAAATGGACCCAGCAAGGAAGGACATGGGCAGAAAGAGGGACAGGTTCCCACGGTGGGTTTTGTTTTGTTTTTTCGCTAGATTTTCTTTGCTTTTTCTTGGAAGACGTTTCGCTTCTCGCCCCAAGAAGCTTCTTCAGCTCTGACTGGATGGTGGGCAAGGGAAAGATTTATGGATTTATTTGAGGCTCAGCTGGCTAAGATGCGGAGTTGTCCATCAGGAAGTTCGGTGGTTCGAATCCCTAGCATTGCCGCGGAATGGAGTGAGCTCCCGTTCCTTGTCTCAGCTTCTGCCAACCTAGCAGTTCGAAAGCATGTAAAACAAATGCAAGTTGAAAAATAGGGAGCCCTTTGGTGGGAAGGGAACAGCGTTCCGTGCACCTTCGGGGTTTTAGTCCTGCCGGCCACAAGACCACGGAGACGCCTTCGGACAGCGCTGGCTCTTCGGCTTTGTGACGGAGATGAGCAGCGCCCCCTACAGACGGAAACGACGAGCATGGATGTGTAAGGGGAACCTTTTACCTTAGGATGTATTGACTTAAATCCTTTTTTTGGATTTATATGATGGATTTCTAGGATTTATTTACTTAAATCCTTCCGTTCCTCACCATCCAGTCCGAGCTGAAGAAACGTCTTGGATGAGAAACGAAACGTCTTCAAAGAAACACCAGAAAGTCCAGCGGCCTCTTATAAAAAATAAAAAAAAACCACCTTTGGGACAAGAACAACTTAGAGGACTGAGAATCTCTGTAGACAAAGAGGGACTGGAACAATGAAGGACGTCGGCAGCCTCAGGGAGATGTTTCTACAACAGGAAGAAACCAAGGAAAGGGATCCCAGCTCTTCCCACCTCATGCAGCAGCTCCATCTTCTCCAGCTCCCACTGGTGCTCCAGGATCAGGCTGTCTCCTCGGGGTCTCCACCCTGCCAGGTTCTCTTCCCCCCGGACGTAGGCCACGGAGGTATCCAGGATTTTCCGCCTCCTCCTCTGCATTCCTGAAATGTACAAACCGGATTCGGGTCTAGTCCGTTTCCAATGCATCAGGAGGGAAGGTCACCACCTTCTCCTCTGTCAATCCAAAGAAAGGAAGTCCCATTGGAAAAGAACCTTCGGGATAATAACCATGACCTGGATGACTGAGAATCTCCAGAGACAACAGTCAGAAATATAATAAATTCACAAATCAACCCAGTTCAGGAAAAATAGGATGAAATAAGATGGATTTCTTTCTTTCTTTCTTTCTTTTTTGTGGTGGGGAGGGGCATATTAAAAAAAAAAGGAGCGTCTTCTGACCTGGGCTTCCGGTGTCAGCCATTTTGCACAAGCTCAACTCGTAGATCCCGGTTATTCGGTTGCTGCTTGCAAAGAGGGAGGCAGGGGGGAAAAAAACGATAATTTGAGAAAACAAGGCAGTCTCCGGAAAGGGTGAAGCTCTTCAAGAATCATTACATTGGTCTATGTCAGAGTTAATTCATCACAGCAATAGCCCTTAGACTTATATACCACTTCACAGTGCTTTTACAGCCCTCTCTAAGCAGTTTACAGAGTCAGCCTCTTGCCCCCCAAACAATCTGGGTCCTCCTTTTATTCACCTCGGAAGGACGGAAGGCTGACTCAACCTTGAGACAATAAGGATTGAACTGCTGGCAGTCGGCAGAGTTAGCCTGCAATGCCACATTCTAACCACTGCACCATCATGGCTCTTGTAGCAATAGCACTTAGACTTGTATACTGCTGCACAGTGCTTTTACAGCCCTCTCTAAGCGGTTTACAGAGTCAGCCTTTTGCCCTCAACAATCTGGGTCCTCATTTTACTGACCTCAGAAGGTTGGAAGGCTGAGTCAACCTTGAGAGCCTGGGGAGATTCAAACTGCCAAATGGCAGTCAGCCAGCAGTCAACCGAAGCAGCCTGCAGTACTGCACTCTAAACACTGTGCCACCACGTCTCATACATTTGTCATGTAACAAATATATATATTTTATCATGTACAGAGGAACACCTGCTTTCCTTTGTTCTCAAGTGAAGGAATATTTGACTTATTCCTGGTCATCCTGAAATCAGAGTCCTCTGCTTTGGCCGCTCGTTTGAAGATTTCCAAGAACCAACTCAAAGCAATCTTTTGAAATTTTACGAGGTTCGTGAGACAGCAAGAGACAGCCAACTAGGCCGTCCACAAACCAGCCTGCCCACTAAGTTTAATCCATGTGTCTCATGGCCCTTGACTGCCGCAGGGGAATGATCTGACTTACGAATCTGGGGACTTGGAGTAGCCACGTCCAAAGAGACTCCGCAGTGAGCGGGGAGGCGAAATCTTAGCATCTCGTGAGTAGAAGACCATGCAGATGTCCTTGGTGATGACAGCTGGTTGGATGCAGTGATCCAGCTGGAAGGGAAGGAACAGCTGGATCACTTCCCCCATTGATGGTGGGCAACGTACTAGCGAACATTTCGACTTTCTTTGGCACAAGTGGGAATGAACACACATACTTCTAGCTCCGGACTTATTATTCTCTATATCATGGGGGTCCAAATTTTGGCAAGATGAAGACTTCAACTCCCAGAATTCCCCAGCCTGGGCCGCTGAAGTCTACAAGTCTTAAAAAAATTGCCAAAGCTGAACATCCCAGCTGTATATGGAATGACAGGTGGAACAATCTTCTTTGGATCAGAATTGACCCCTCTATTTAAAATCATATGAACTGACTTAACAGGAAGAGGAATGACATCGGTCCCTTAGGAAATAACACTCTAAAAAGTCAAACATGTACTTTATAAAGGCCAAATATGTACTTCTCAGAGCTCTAGAACTACAGACTGTTAAGTAATTAGACAAACGTCTTAATCTTGGCTAGTTTTGAGCTTTCGGGTAGAAAACAAAAATTAGAAATGAGTAGCATTCTGGATAAGCATAAAAATATCAAAGTTTGATTGATTTCACTGGTCTTAAAGGTTCCTAAAGTCCCTAACTCCTAGTTTGAGATTATACAACGCAGGGAGGGATTTATCGACTGAATACCAAAGAGATTCCCCGCAGGAAAAAAAGTTAGCACATCAGGGAATGATCGCAGGCTCTTATTCCTGAGCGACTCGCTTTCTAGTTTCTCGCCTACGGAAGAGGGAGGTACCACATGCAACAATCCAGACCAATCACAAATGGTCACCTTGGTGAGAAATAAGCCTCCCTCGGTGCCCCATTCTGGACTTACAAGAGCCTAATTCTGGCCAGTGATTTTCTTGTTGGTTATTTTAGAAGTTCTAAATTAAAAAATAAAAAAGGAAATTTAAATTCCTGCTTCACTTAGGAATTCCGTAGTCTGGTTTAGAGATCTCTGTCCGCAGTTCGGTCAGGTTGCTGCTATTATGTCCCTCTGGCTGAGTTGGCTCATTTTATTCTGTGAGTTTGTTTTTTTGTCGCTGCCCAAGGATTAGTTAGGGCTGCACAGATACGAGGCAAAAATAAAAAATAAATGGCCTATCAACTTAAAGAAAGGGGTCCCTGTTAATTTAGAGAACTCCCGCTTCTCCTTCCACCAGACTGAAGCTGTGAGACCAGAAGATGCAACCTCACCTCCAGGTAAGCCGAGAGGGTCATGTAAATCTTCTCAGAGTAGGGCGTCACCCGGTTCAAAAGAAGGGAGTTATGCAGGGAGCTGTCCCAGACAGCCTCAAAGCGGTAGAAAGTTCTGGGGAGGGAAAAATAATAATCAACAGCTAGGATCAGATGGCTGGGCAACCATCTCGGATAAGCTCAGAGCAATCTTGGAAGGAAGCAGATCCCCTTTTTGAGTTTTCATACCAACCTCCTCTGACTTCTCCCCACTTAACTGCAAACCTCAATTCTGCAATGATGGGGGGTCACCATATCAAATCAACTCACGGTTCCTGGCTTAGGAGTCAGGGTGAATGACTGCCA
Source organism: Notechis scutatus (assembly GCF_049901735.1). Classification (NCBI taxonomy): domain Eukaryota; kingdom Metazoa; phylum Chordata; class Lepidosauria; order Squamata; family Elapidae; genus Notechis; species Notechis scutatus. The sequence goes on along the minus strand of NC_142024.1, from coordinate 5,477,287 downwards.
TTTAGAACTAAGAGTGAGAAACGGAGGGAATGGTGGCTACGTTCCCATGGACAAACAAGGATGAAGGGCCCAGGTTTGGTTTCCTTCAGGTGGCCCTGCCAGTTTAAAATTTCTGAAGGTTTGCTTACCTACCAAAACCTCTTGAAGGAAACGCAGCTGAGTGGGCCAGCCCTGCCCTACAGGTATTCTAAGCTTTTTTTCAGCTCTTCTAAATCTGGATAGACCAGCTTTGCTGGGTTCAAAGAGAGTGAATTTTGTACAGGAGAGCAAGAAGTGAAAGAACGGTGGAAAAGGGAGGGAGGGCAGACTGAGACACCAGCAGCAAATGAAATCCCCTTTTAATTAATTTCAACCCAAGGAGTGCAAAGTTATGTTTAATTCCTGACTTGTCCTGCTGGGTCAGGGTGGAAAAGACAAGGGAGGACGACATGAAAATGATATTTCAACCGTGTGAGAACCAAAGACTGAGCACAACAGAAGCCAAAGGTATTAAATCAGGAAGAAAGAAACGTAACTGGATACAGACTGGGAATTGGGGGGTCAAGACACGCTGGAAAGGAATGCCATTTCTGGATTTTTGAGGATGGGATTTGGGAAAAGAGCAACAAGTAAAAATTAATGGGGGGGGGGGAGAAGAAAGAAGCTAAGCACAAATATGAGCCTTGAACTCACAGAAGAGCTTCTTAGCTAGCAGATTCAGATGCTGGCCCAAACTTCTTAGATCACAAAAAGTCCCTTTTACAGCACCCCTAAGATTCTCAAGATATGCTGGGCAGGCCTCTGAGAACGGGGCGAAGGGGAGCTTTTAAAGCCACCCTCCCCCCAAAACAAGGAGACGTGCCACAGCGCAAGCAGCAAAGGGGTGGGGTGGGGTGGGGGGAATGAAAGCTCTGCCTGCCAGCCAAAACTGGGATTAGGGAAAAGGGGACAAGGACAGGTTGGGCACTAGGCCAGGAGCGTTGGGCACCAAGGAAGCAAATTTGAAAATACCTAGGCATATCCTTATCAAGGAAGAGCCTGTGGAGATACAGAAAGCGTCGGTTAGGTTGTCCCAAACACGGGTGGACGAGCGAGAAAAGAAAGCAGCGGAGGAAAACCAAAACTTCAGGACAAAGGACAACCCAAAGACACAAATGCAGGGACATTGAAAACACACACAGAGAGAGACATGCATCGTATATGTGAACTCAGGAAGGCGTTTCTGCCACTTCTACCTTCTCCTGCCAAGGGGCAAGAGCTGGAAACTGGGCAAATCACAAAGAGGGTGAATTTATTTCACGACCTAAAGGGATGGGCCTGGGGGGGGGGCAAAAAAACTTTGTGGTGGGTTATAATCATATATCATTATTTGTCTAGATTTGTGGTCGCAGATTCTTAAGTGCCGCAACCTCGTTTCTCTTTCCTACTAGGTGTAAAACCTGCCTCAAAACTATCCTACTCGGAGAACGGAGGAGCCTATCCCTACCCAGGGCCCCATAAAGTGGGTCAGAATCCCCCTCAGTCTGGCTGTCTGGGGAGCATGGGAACTGCAATCCACCCTAGCTGGGGCTCCCATGTTCGAGAGCCGACCCGGGCTGAGGGACGCGTTCTGACCTGTTGGAGCTGTGAGAAACCCTCAGGTACTTTGCGGAGATGATGTTGAGAGACAAGACGGCGTCCACGGCCGTTTCGTCCACTTCGGCTTTGTTCCGGATGCGCCCTGTGAAGAGAACAGAGGCCAAAGAGCACAGATTTATTCGGGGTCGCTTCGCGGGGAAGAACCCCCGAGGGAAACTCACCATCAAGCGCCAAGGAAATCAGAAAGTCCAAAATGGATGTAAAGATTTGTGGCAAGCGTAAGCTCTCTACAAGAATCTGAACTACTAATGTCCAAGCAAAAGGGAGATAAGTAAGAGTTGGTGGAATTCAAGGTGGGCTGGACTTGGATCTTCTATCAAAAGGAATTCATGAATTCATGACTGATGGCATGTTTGACCCCTCCCTCAGGCTCAGCCTGGTCGTATCTTACATTCACTGTCAGAAAGCTGTGTAATTGCAGGAGGATTTGGGAGGGAATGTCCCCAGGCTGGGGCATTTCCCCACCCAAAGCCATTCATCAGTCCAAATGCCAAGTCAAATCTCTGTGGAATGGCAAGTTCCTTCCTGCAAAAAAGCAATCTCGGGTACAGATCCTCCCAATCGGCTACTTCGGAAGTAAGGTCCCCGTTGGACCCTGAGTTTCCGTGAAGGATCATCACCTTGATTGGGACAACTCACCCACAGCCAATTCACTGTAGCCAACTTACCAGGGGGCAACCTGTTGTGGGACAATTCAAGAATTCAAGTTCATTGTCTATATATATAAAAGCGAAATACCATCCATGCATCGTCACAAAATCTCCAGAACCAGAAAGCCTACAAACTTGAAATTTGGCACATATGTTCCTCTTAACTTCTAGGTGCTCACTAAGAAAGGATTTTTCAAAATGACCATCAGAGCCATTAGTGTTTCCTATATTATTATTATTAACACGCTCTGATGCTAAGGAGTTCTACTCCCCCTCCCCACCTGAAAAGAAATCCCTTCCAAATGCAAAACTCAAGCAGAGGAGAGGAGTTTCAGTTTCATAGCAGCAATCAACTTTAGTACAGAAGAGTTGAGCTAAGCCACGCCCAGGCTCCTTGCTGTCTTCTTGCTCACACAGCAAATACTGCTTCAGTTTCCAAACAGCCCTCAGCTCTCTCACACACTGACAGGACGCTAGCCAGATGAATACTGATGGATGCTGGTGGGCAGAGGCATAATTTTTTCCCCTTAGTTTCCTCCCCAAAAACTAAGCCCGACCACATAATTTTGTAGTGAAGCACGGGTGTCAAGCTAGTTTAAAATAATTCTAACAATTATTTTAATTTTTGTCATTCACATTTTATTTTGGCCTGCCTTTGGCACTCTTTCTTTAAGGATCCTATTTGAGTATTTGATATAAGTGTAATTCTTGTCCCACAGCAAGTTTGTCCTGCAGCGAGCTGGCTGTGGCAAGACAGTGGTGGCAAGTTGGCCGTGGCGAATTGTCGCAGACCCATCATCCTCGCCCCTCCTCCCAGAAAAACTCCCTGGGCCAGATATATGTGGCAGCAAAGCAGGCCGCACTGCACTCTGCAGTGAGTGTAAGAAGAGTGAGAAGGCAGAAGGAGCCGTCCAGGAACAGAGAAGGACACCTACCGACTACCAACTCTCGCACATCTTTCCAGTGGAGCTCATTGCCTTTCTCGTGGATGATGGTAATGGTGATCCTCCGCTGTATTCCCTGCAGTGGTGAAAAAAGAGACCGGCTCTGTTGCTTCTCCCCCTTACCGTTCGGCCTCTTTAAATGTTAGGCTTAAAACCGCCAAGACATCTGGACCAGCAGAGAACTGAATCGAACTGGGGAAGCCTCAGTGGTGGGATTCAGCCGCTACGTAGCGGTTCGTGGGCACCGGTAGTTCCGGCGATCAGTCGTCCCCGCCCTAGTTTGACCTTTATTTCCTTCTTTGGAAGCCCAGATGATTCACTTAGCACATTGCCGTGCCTTAGTGGTTTCACTCCCCGGGGCTGCAGCAGGAGGTCAGTTTTAGCTGGAAATGGCCGTTTTTAAAACGCTGCGCTCACCAAACCAGTTGTTATACTGGTTGAATCCCACCAGATGCAGGTGCCAAAAAGCATGGTTTCACTTCAGTGCTGGCCAGAAAAAGGGGGGAGAATGAGCTCCAATTCACCGAGATGAGGTTTATTGGCAGATTCCCCAAGCATCCCAGTTTAATTTTTATTTCAAACAGCCCAGCTCAAACAGACCATTCTAATAGTCCCCGTCTGACCTCAAGGCAGCAGGGTGTGGTCTGATTACAACTAGGTCAGGAGACGGCTAGTAACAGCAGGATGATAGGTCGGGCTGCGAATTGGGAAGTAAAATATAAAAAAAAGGAGGAAAATGGCAATTCTTTGAGCATTATTGGCACTCATAAAAAATAAAAAAAACCAACGGAAAACAAGTCTTCGTGGAGTCACCAGAATCGAGCCGGATTCAAAGGAGCCGTTGTGGGGATTTCAGCAACTACCCACCTGGTGAAGTAAGAATGTCCCTTGGCAGGGGAGGCCTCCGGTATGGTCAACGATGGCCGGGATGTATCTGCAAGGGAGAGAGGGACAAATCAAGATGAGAGAGAGGTTTAATTCCCCAGAGCTCACAGCTACCTCCATCCCGACCCTTTTCCTCCTCGGATAAAATGACCAATACAGATGGACTATTTGCTGGGAAATACCAAAATCTTAGTGTCGACTCAGAATTATTTCTCAATATGATATCGCCAATAAAACGGTTCTTTGAGGAATCTGTCTGCCTCGGAGTTCTGCTTTCTATGGGGCTATTACTTGGAACCCCAACAATAAATAGCTCTAGCAAGGCAGCTTTGGAATGACAATGCTCCTCTGGGTTTGCAGCACGAAAGGAGGTCTGTTAGACAGTGGTAGCACGTAGTTCTCCGTGCTCCAGCTTAAATCCACCAAGCTCCTTCAGCAAAAGGATCTCGTGTCAACTCAAGGTTCCATGCAGAAAATCCAACCGAGCCTCTGTGTGTGTGTGTGTGTGTGTGTTTCGCAACTCTAAGTTCTATACCTGCACTCAATTTGTCTTTTTTTTGTTTGTTTGTTCAGGTCACCTTCAAGAAGTGAGGGGAGCCGAATATCAACTCATAATACATTTCTATGCTGGTTTTAGAGTTGCCATAAACAGGGGAGCGGGGAGCAATTGGAAGGAGCAATTTAAAACCAAAAGTGCATTCCGTTCTTATCTTGCAAAGATTGTCACTAAGCTACCGGAATTTCTGCCTCGGAAATCCCTAATTGGAGAACATGATTAATGACTCTCAGCTATGAACGTGTTTCATTGGAGAATATGAATTATGACACACCCAGAGGGGTGGGGGGGGGAAACAGGGTCATAGGTGATAGTATATTACGTGTCTCAGAATTGGCTTCATACAGGTCATGCTGACATGTTCGCTCCTAATAAATCCTTTGAAATTTTTGAAGCTTGGCTTGAGGCTCATGATTTAATTAGGGCAACTGCTGGAATCCTGACATCCCGCTTCAGCCGTCTCAACCCAAATGATAAGCAGCACTGGCTGCTCCCGTCACCAAGCTCCCCTACCAGGCAAGGCAATCAGACCCAAAACTCACTCTCCCGTCGGCTCCAGTTCGCTGATCTCGAACCAAACCAAAAGATCGTATTTGGTCATGCTCTGTCCCAAGCTGGGTTTATTCATCGTGTTGAGTTTGGTGGCTGGGACTGAAAGAGAAAAAGGCTGAGTTTACACATTAAAAGAAAACGCAGTCTGGAAATGACATATAAATACTCCTAATGCTGCCTGGGATTTATGAGTGTTGAGGCCACAGGATTGAGAAACGCATCTCTGGCATGCTTTCCCTGATGGGTTAGGACTCATCAGCTCCAGCCTAAAATAACATTACATTATAATATAAAGGTAAATATTTCCCCTGTCCAGTTGTTTACGATTCTAGGGTACAATGCTCGTCTCCATTTCTTTGCCAAGGGAGTCAGTGTTGTTCAAAGACATTTCTTCCCGTGATCATGTGGCTAGCATAGCTACACAGCAAGACACGTGGAATGCTTTACCTTCCCATTGAACTCCTACCTATTTATCTGCTTGCATTGGCATGTTTTTGAACTGCTAGGTGGGCAGGAGCTGGAGCAAGGAATGGGAGCTCACCCCGTCATGTGGCGCTCGGATCTCAAACCTGGGCTGTCAGCTTTCCAACTGACAAGCTCAGCATCTTTAACCACTGAGCCACTGCACCCCTATGTTATCATATGATAATATGATAACAAGAGGAGCAAGTTTCCCCTTGTCACTTGTTAACCACCAAGAATTCATTAAGTTGTTTATTATTATTATTATTAAAAAGAAGAGCCACAAAAAGGGATCTCAGGAACAAAAGAGACAGAATAACGGATAGACAGAACGTGGTTTTCATAGCAAAATAGGAACATGGACCCACAAGGAATCCTGACAGTTTTGGTCAAAAGTATTCGGCAGGGTTTTCTTCCCGTCTTAAGAGAACCTTGGAATGTCCATAACCTATAGATTCAACTCATGGGCTTGTATGTAGAGTCGTGGTTTTGGATTCAAGTCAAGCCCCAGCCCACCACGTGGTGAAAGTGGCAATACAGGGGTCAGGAGAACCCCCAGGTGCCTGGCGAAAAAGGCCTAAGGGTTGTTCCGACACGGACCGCAGATTGATTGTGCTACTGACCATCTCGCTTGGGGAACCGCTGGGCCTGACAGCTGGGGACAGGCAGAGAGAGAAAAGGAGGCGGCTGGTCAGCATCGTCTTGGAACGTTGCCACGGCCGACGTCGCAAGCATGTTGGCATGCTGGGAGACGGCATCGAACACGGGCGCGTTTACATAGCCAGACATGAGATACTTGACCAATTCAATTTTTCTCTCATGGTCTGGAGGAAGCAACGGGGGGACGTTGGAGGAAAGGCGCCAGGCAAAGAGGCAGCGGTGAGAAAAGAGAGGCAAGGAGGTCGGGTTGGGAGGGAGAGGAGGTGGGGGGGGGGAAAAATGGAATGAATGAAAAAAAATTCGACATGCACAACTGAAAGCTAAACCAAGACAACCAAGAGGGGTTTGGGGAAATGTGATGAGTGATGGGATGGTTACTGAGAAGAGAGCCACGTGTGAGTAGAAAAGGACTGATCCACAGGAGTCTGACACAATCTCCAGGCATGACAAGAATAGTAGTTTCTCTTCATCCCATCCTCCAACTTTTTGGGAAGTCTGCTTTGAAACTGGTCTCAGGAAGACCTCTCAGTTTACAAACAGCCTGGTAGCCCTTGGGCAGATAAAGGCTGGCCCACCAAGGTCGGTTGCACAGTCAGCCAGATGTTTAGGATTTGGCATTCTTGTCCTGCTACCGAGTCCATCCCAAGGACTTAGGAGAGGCAGGTGTTGTTTAGTAATATTAAAGGTATCCTCACAAGATGTAGCCAGTTGTTGTTACTACTACTACTTCTACTACTACTAAGTATCTAGTAAAGTTTGTCTCTTCCTTTTCATTCCAATGACTAATGTACTTGTGGCGTTCCTGGAGCTCAATGAGCTGGGCGGTTTTCTTGTAGATGTTTCGGTACTAATCTATTTTTATTGCTATTTCCCATTCGATGCCACCTAACTCCGATGATTCTAAGTCCCAGCAATCCATGCCTGATTCTTATTCTATCTGATTTGACGCCACCTGATTTCACCCAACCTTGTGCCATCTCCTAAACCATTTTGTGTGCTCAAGACTTTGCTACTCAAAGGGGACAACTTCTTGTTCCGAGGAAAAAACAGCTCTTACCTGGCTTTGAGAGAGGCATGGGAGGAGGGAAATATCGCCGGGATGGCTGTGGAGGGCTGCAGAAGAAAAGAGGCTGTTAGCGCAACTGCTGCATGTCTAAAGACAAAGGGAGCAGCAATGACATCTTTTAATTCAGCACCACACTGAGGATGGACAGATCCCCTTGTACAGGTAGGGTCACAACTGAGCCCAAAATTTCAGTTGTTAACTGAGGCATGGGTTAAGTGGATATTGCCCCATTTTATGGCCTCCCTTGCCAGAGTTCCTGAATGAATCCCTGCAGCTGATCACTTGGGAACCCGGTTGCAAAGCAAATCTGGCTTCCCCACTGACTGTGCTTGTGAGAAGGCCGCCAAAAGGCGACCGCGTGACCTTGGGACACTGCGGCCGTCATAAATACGAACCGATTGCCAAGGGTCTGGATTTCTATCCCATGACCACTGGGATGCTGCCACGGCCTTCGGTGTGAAAACTGGTCGTATTTCAAATGGTCAGAAGCCAGTTGGGAAGATCCCAAACGGGGCAGGGCAACCGTCATGAATAGGAGTCAGTTGCCCAGCTTCTGAATTTGGATCACGTGAACCCCAGGAGATGCTGCCACGGCCTTCGGTGGGGAAAATGGTCGTATTTCAAAACGGTCACTCAGTGAATGGTCATAAGCCGAGGACTACGAGTACTGTTATCCAGGTACCTGTTGAGTTCCTGTCCCTGCAGGTGGAGCGGGTGGAGCTGATAGTGTCCAAAGACCTCAAAGACAATGGGTTTGGTCTTGATGTATTCGACAAAGGATTCGGTCACTTCCACAGAAATCTGCCAAGAAACGGAACAGCTGTCTGACTTGGAGCAAGAAAAGAGTTTGAAAATAATACAATCATCGTAACCTTCCAGCCAGCCAGCAGGAGAAGAGATGGCTAGCTTGGCTATCGGGGAATAGAAAGGTTGCTGCCAGTACTTCATTTGCAGGTGATTCTGAGCCCAAGGAGGTGCCGATCCAGTTCTACAGAGGAATGATGGAGTCTGTCATCTGCACCTCTATAACTGTCTGGTTTGGCTCTGCAACCCAACAGGACAGACACAGACTCCAGAGAGGAATTAGGACTGCAGAAAATAGCAGTTGCTACCAACCTGCCTTCTATGGAGGACCTGCATCCTGCACGAGTCAAAAAGAGGGCTGGGAAAGTATCTATAGACCCCTCACATCCTGGACATAGACTGTTTCAACTCCCACCCTCAAAACAATACTATAGAGCACTGCACACCACAACAACTAGACACAAGGACAGTTTTTCCCCAAACGCCATCACTCTGCTAAACAACTAATTCCCTCAACACTGTCCAATTATTTACAAAGTCTGCATTACTATTACTATTAATCTTCTCATCGCCCCTTATCGCCCATCCCCTCCCACTTGTGACTGTATGACTGTAACTTTGTCGCTTGTATCCTTACTATTTATATTGACTGTTTCCTAGTATGATTGGATTGCTTACTGTACCCTAGGACTATCATTAAGGGTTGCATCTTATGATTCTTGGCGAATGTATCTTTTCTTTTATGTACACCGAGAACATTTGCACCAAGACAAATCACACTTGGCCAATAAAAGAATTCTAATTCTAATCCCAATTCCGATCTCTGAGAAGCCACCAAGAATCCCTCCAAGAAGGTCACTTCAATTGCTTACATTTTGGACGTGATAAAACCCAAGCGGGGTCCCTCGGCCGTTATTTTTCAGAGGTTCTGTGGAGAAAGCTTCATCGTGCCGGTGGAGAAAGCTAGGAAAACGAGAATAAACCAGGTGAAGGTGAATTATGCCATCATCGCCTCAATTAGCAGTGTCAGTTCCAGTCCCAATGAGGGCCTTAAGCCTGTATACCTGCCATCTCTCGCCTCATATACTTTATATATAGTCTAGCTTAATGAACAGAAGGACCAGGGGTGACATGATAGCAGTCTTCCAATATTTGAGGGGCTGCCCCAAAGAAGAGGGAGTCAAGCTATTCTCCAAAGCACCACAAGGTAGGAAAAGAAGCAACGGGTGGAAACTCATCAAGGAGAGAAGCAATTTAGAACTAAGGAGAAATTTCCTGACAAATGACAACATTTAATCAGTGGAACAACTGGCCTCCAGAAGTTGTGAATGCTCCAACACTGGAAGTTTTTTTAACAAGAGATTGGATAACCCTTTGTCTGAAGTGGTGTAGGGTATCCTGTCTAAACAGGGAGTTGGAGTAGAGAAGATTGGACTTGGCGCAAACATGAGGACTAGGCGCTTACTTAGACTTACTTGAATTGGCAGAAGATATCTGCATATTCTGGGAGGATCCCGCTGGCCTGCAGCACCGTCACACGGAAGGTAAAGACACTGCCCAGTTTCAGGTGGTCCCCAACCTCCTCAGTAAAGCCTTCCATGGCCATCTTGCCATCCAACAGGGTGCTGGATTTCAGGTCTGGAAAAAGAAATATTTTTTTTTTTTAAAAAAAAGGAACGCCATCTCGGAAAGGATGGCAACCATCTGGAAGCATTTTCACTCGGAGTTAAGTCGCATCGCAAGTTGCGTCCCGCCTGTTCTTTGCCCAGCGTGGCTGTGGCCATCGCTTTTAGAGCGGCTTCCGATCCAGAGGTGGCCTTGATGGCATCCAAACAGCCATCTGAACACCTCAAAGATTTAAAAAGCCTGTCAGCGTTCCAGCGAAACCAAACTCCAGTCAAAACCTCCCAAGACAGGCATTTTCTCAGTGTTCCATTTTATTGGAAAAGTCATACTGGCACATCTGGGAAAACCCGAATCGGAGAGTTCCAAATTTTCCTTCAATAATTAAAAAAATACAAGTCCACTCCCTGCACCCCTCATTCCATCACATGCCCTAATCACCATCCGTCCCAACTTGAGACTTCCCGCTCACCCAGGTGCAGAAATAACATGACCTTGACTGAGAAGAAGAATGCTATTATGTCTAACCACATACGCTCCATGAAATCCCCCCTCCCAATTTCCCAGGCTCAAGAATGTGGAAGCTTCTGGTGCTAATATGGTTTCCAAAGCTGACAGAACCATGGAAAAGCAAATGTTGGGAACCCCTCTATATCATAGTGAGCCTCGGTGGCGCAGTGGTTAGAGTGCAGTACTGCAAGCTACTCCTACTGCAATTTGGCAGTTCAAATCCCGCCAGGCTCCAGGTTGACTCAGCCTTCCATCCTTCCGAGGTGGGTAAAATGAGGACCCAGATTGTTGGCGGCAAGAGGCTGACTCTGTAAACTGCTTTGAGAGGGCTGGAAAGCATTCTAAAGTGGTATATAAGTCTAAGTGCTATTGTTACTGCTATAAAGCTTCTCTCCCCCTCAAAATATTTTAAGGTCTGGTTCTAGCACGGCCCCAGCTTAATCTGATGCATCTCCAATCTCTGCTGGAGCTCAAAGAATGGGAAGAGATCTTCGGAACGCAGTGAAGTCTGCTCAACTTACCCAGCTCATTCATCCTGTTGATTTCTTCAGGGGGCGTATTGACTTCCGCACTCTGGCCTTGTCCCTCCACGATCCTCAGTTCTTCCAAGGACAATCCGGAATGAGTCATGGACACGGATGAAAAGTTGCTCTGGAGAACCACAAACAAACGGGAGATGCCTGGTGACGCCCTCCCTTGCTCTCTTCCTCTACAAGCCCTTCTTTGCCCCTTGAATGCCAAGACTGTAGAGGTGCACTTAAGTAAGACGTGTTACCTTGTCGAAATACTCATTGTCGAATGAGATCTTGGCTGTGCCAGACTGCCGAACGCCAGAGCCGTAATCAGGGGCCTCTTCATCAGCTACCGAAAAAAAACAAGAGAAAGAACCGATGGAGGAGAGAATATTTGTAGCACTGCAGGGTCCTTGGTGCTCTCTGAGCTTGGTGGTTTTCTCTGCAGACGTTTCATTACCAAACTAGGTAACCCTGTCAGTGCAGAGCACGTCGTGATAATGTCACCTACTTTGGTCGTGAAACATCTGTGAGAAAACCACCAAGCTCCAAGGCACCAAGGACCCCTCAAAGAAAGAGGCAAAATACAGCAGTTAGAGAAACAAGCTTTCAAACATCCCAACTTCAATCTTTCGGTAAAGGTAAAAGGTTCCCCTTGCATCTACGTGCTAGTCGTTTCCAGCTCTAGGGGGCGCTGCTCATCTCCGTCACAAAGCCGAAGAGCCAGCGCTGTCCGAAGACATCTCCATGGTCATGTGGCCGGCAGGACTAAACGCCGAAGGTGCACGGAACGCTGTTCCCTTCCCACCAAAGTGGTCCCTATTTTTCTACTTGCATTTTTACATGCTTTCAAACTGCTAGGTTGGCAGAAGCTGGGACAAGGAACGGGAGCTCACTCCGTTATGCGACAATGTTAGGGATTCGAACCACTAAACTGCCAACCTTTCTGATCAACAAGCTCAGCATCTTAGCCACAGAGCCACTGCGTCCCTGAATCTTTAAAAGGTTACAGTTCTGTTACCGGCCCAAACCATGAAAAAGCCAACAACGCCATGAACAAACCGACAGCTACCCTCAGCTTCTCGGCAAGGCCTGGCTGCTACTTACCAGCGATAGCTTGGACGGCCACACGCAGAAATCCACGCACTTCTCCCTTCTCACTGACCACAGCCACTCTGTGGATGAGGGGGACTGGATAGAGAAGATTGCTTAAGTATACAAACGCCCTGAAGGAAAAGAAGGATGGAAACCAAATGTTAGTTAGACCTTCATTTGTAAAACAGGAGTTACGTTTGATTAATTGGAGTAGAGATGGCATCTGGCTGAGGACAAACACAGTAACGAGTCATCCATCAGGAAGCTTGAAATGAGACGTAGCTACGACCCATCCTAACCTTTTAACAAATCACCGACGATTTAACCCATCTCACAGACAACCCTCAGTTGTTTACCTGACATGAAAACTTAAAAAGAAAAACTGATGAAGGCAATTACTGAACACATGTCAAATTTTAGCTCTTCTTCACTATGAATTTTGAACAGAATATTTTTTAATATTTTAACCAGTTACTATCTCTTTCGTGGCAACGTCAAGATTGTTGCTTACATTTAGAAGCCATAACAAGGTTTAAAGGCCATGTGTTTTGCATTGAGAGGCACAAACGCCCTATTACGGCACAGTTTACATTAAAGCTTACATATGTAAGTAGCCGTTGAAATATTGCATTTTTGGTGCAAATTAGCTTTGCCAAATGTCAAAAAAAAAATTGGTCTTTGCAGCAGAATAAAATAAGGCATTAATTTCAAATTGTATTTTCCATCTCCCAGCCCCTCCCAATAGACTGGCCCTACAGACATAGGGGCTCTATGTCACAAATGGCCAAATATAAGCACCTATGAATAATTAAACTAATTAAGTAATTAAAGAAACATTGTGGACCAGAAATATGGGAAAGTTTTATATGGGCATATTAATCTATTCTGCCAGCACCCCTATCTTTCCCCCCAGCCGATGGGAATTTCCTGAAATGAAGGGATGGTAAAGCAATGCAAAACACAAGCACCAACGGTGTATTCTACAACAACAACAATAAAATGTCAGTGGAGTGCAACACAAAAGGGGGGGAAACACCAGCAATTTCAACACAATGGAGACACAAACTGAAATGGCGGCAACTCAAAACGGAGACAAATCGTCCTCCTTTTTTTCCAGCCTCGTTTTGCAAGCTTATTTCAGAGGGAAGCAATTTTTTCTTTCAAGGCAGCAGCAGCAGACTGAAAGAAAAGGGGAGGTATGAGGATGAGCCCAAAGTCTGGGTGAGAGACAGAGCGGCATCTTCACATAAAAAGCCAAGTCAGATGAGAAAATAAAAGTTGAATGTGGAAATAAAAAAGGGGGGGAGGATGGCAAGGTGACAAATAGAACGCAAAGGAAGTCTGGGATGGGTTAGAAAACGTAATCCGTGCCGAGGTGGAGGCGAAGGCCCCGTTTCGGATGCCTTCGCCAGCCAAATAAACATCAATTTCACACGGCGTGCCAAAAGAATTGACTGCAAGGACCGGCGTTTCTCCTCTGAGCCGCAAAGTGGAGGCCAAACCAGCATCCAGATGTGGACCACTGCACGGTTTACAAGCTCTAGCTTAACAAACAGGGCCAGGAAGAGGACAAGATGGGGATTCCTCAGGTTGCCTAGAGTGGCAAGTTGTCACAGCCAGACGTAGGGCACTCTGGCCACCATCCCCAAACTCGCTGGTGCTTAACCAAATGCAACTTTTATATTCCTGGTTTTTAAGAGGACTGCAATGCCATAGGCCTGTTTGGTCATTTCTAAGGGTAAAAAGACAGAACAGCTGGCTTTTCCCATCCTGCTAAGCTGAGAGCTTCTAAGAAGCCACAATTGTACTGGTAAGGCAAAGCCACGATGGATCTCTTTGGGTGCCATATTAACACAACCACAAACCATGTTACGGAGGACCAGAGCAATGGCTGCCCTTCAGATAGGAATGGCTTGGTGGGCGTGGCAGGGGAAGGATACTGTAAAAATCCCCCTTCCCTCCCCACCCCACTAACCTGCTTTCCAGCTCCGTTCTCCTGGGCAGGGCAACCCAAGGAGACCCAGCCGATCAGCTGGGAATCAATGGGAGGCGGAGAAGAGATGGGGGCGGGCCAATCAGAGGTGGCGTTGGCCGGTTCTCCGAACTACTCAACATTTCCGCTACCGGTTCTCCAGAACTGGTCAGAACCGGCTGAAGACCCACCTCTAAACCTTCCCTCTGGAGTGGGGGGGGAATGGAGATTTTACAGTATCCTTCCCCTGCCACGCCCGCCAAGCAACGCCCCCCAGAACCGCTAGCAAAAATATTTTGAATCCCACTATTGAGTCACACTGTTCTGAAGCAAATCTGGCTTCCTCATTGACTTTGCTGGTCAGAAGGTGGCAAAAGCAGAATCCATGACCCCGGGACACTGCAACCGTCATAAATATGAGTCAGTTGCCAAGCGTCCGGATATTGATCACGTGACCATGGGGGGGGGGATGCTGCAACACGAAGTGTGAACGTCCCTTTTTTTCCACTGCCGTTGTAACTTTGATCAGTCACTAAGTGAACTGTTGTAGGTTGAGGACTACCTGTATTATGGAGGCTAGGAATTCATGGAGAGGAAATCAAATTGTCCTGAAATAATCAGTTGGGGGAAATCGGCCTGGACCGGCTCCTTTTGACAGGAAGGACACACGGTTCATTGGGGATGGGGGAGGGGGGGAGAAATAGCCAGTCCTTGCTGGTCATTCTTACGGTCGACCTCAACCAACCTTCCCACCAAAATGAACCAAGGGGAGCGGTCGTAAAACGGGTCATGACCATCGCTGAAGCAGTCCAATCCTTCCTCGGTGCCGACGTCAGAGCCCGTGTCGTCCACAAAGGCCTCGTCGTCGAAATCCGCCATCTCGTCCTGCTGCTCGTCGGCCAGCTCCGTGATATCGGAATCGGCGGTGGAGAAAGTGGGGGAGGGCGTGCGGTCAGCCAGGCGCTCATTCACACAGCCGTGGAAAATGGGGGAGCTGGAGATATCGGTCAACGGAACACTTTGATTAACGCGGCAAGGGAGGAGGAAGAGGAGGGAGACGGGGGAGGGGGGAGAGAAAGAAAGGGATAGCTTCTTTTGGAAAAAGAAAAAAGAAAAAAGGGGCTCTGCGGCCGGCAGAGCCCAGCGCACAGCACACCGGAAAACAACATTCACAAGGCAAAGCTTTGGGGGTGGCGTTGGGGGCAGAGAGGAGGCGCGAGACAAAGCACAGTGCGGAGTAAAGGCAAACTCTCCGACACGGAGTTGTGTGCGAATCGCGGAAGAAGGTTTCCGGCGAGAGAAACTTAGCATTTCCCCTAAGCTGTCGAAGCAAAATATTTCAAACCCATTCTGGGAAACTCTGCACATAGAAACAGGTTGGTAGATAGGATCACTTTTATTGTCGCTGTTGTGGCCTGTCGGCCACCAGCTGAATCAGAGGCGTGGGAGTCAGGGCCAGGTCAACCTGGGAGCTCCGAGGGGGAATGGAGCTGGCAGAGAAAGGGACAGAGATAGAGCCTGAGCCGTCCGTCAGCCCTCAGAGGGAGAGTCAACAGCCCCCAGGACTGGAGGTGGCTGATGAGGAAGAAGGGGAACAACCTGATCCAGTGCCTGACTGAGGATGAGCAGAAAGCAGAGGAGAGGAGAGCAGTGGAAATCTATGGGCTGGTCCTCGGGACAGAAGAGCCATCACTGCTAGCAAAGCCCCACCCTAGTGATAAAAGGCAGGGGGGGCGGAGATGAATAGCTGTGGCAGACAGCTATTCATCTCCCTGCTGGATAGACTTGTTAGCCTGCGGTGAGAGAGAAACATTTTTTGCCGGGGCTCCTGGTGCTCCGAATAAAGGAATCATTGATTTAGCTTCAAAGGGTTTGTCGTGTTTGGGAGGCTGGGTCAGAACAGTCATTTCGAATGTAGATTAATCGGCACACTTTAAAATGGAATTTCAAATCCATCTCAAATCCAAATACAAAACTCCGTTCTCATAGGAGGCTAATACATAGGTTGCTACCAAGCCGAGGAAATGCACGTGTACACCAAAGCAAAGGGTTTTTTTTTTTTCTAAAACAAAAAGCAAATTAACAACATTCTGCTACTGTGGGATGGTTTTCAGTGGAACAATGCCTGGATTCTCAGCGTGGATCTTTCTTCTTCCGGAAACAGATCTCAGAAGCAAGAGTGACCTCATTTGAACCTCTGGCTCTTTTCTGAAAGAAGGCTCAGAAGTCAAATTTCCCATGGAATGGCGTCTTCCATGTTTTCACATCCGAGGAAATGCCATTTCTAAACTGAATTTCTACTCAGGGGACAAGAGGTTCAATTTTTGAGGAGAAATTGGCCAATTCGGCTCACTCCCAAGTTCTAAAAAAAAGATAACCAACCGGATGACCGCACAAAGTCCTATCCCAATCGTGCATCTATCTAGGAAGGGGATATGACAGAACTGATACCGCCCCTTCAGACCAGCCGTGCCAGAGATATTCATTCCCACAAGGCCGAGGGGCCTCTCTTCCGCACGGAATTGGGTTCCGCTTACCTCCCAACCAGCTTGAACCAATGGAATCGGTCGTAGAAAGGATCGCTGCCCGTCATGGTGCTCTCGTTCTCTTCCTGGGCATCGGAGGCTATCTCTCCGGCTCGGTCGTACATTTCCCTCATCAGCTCCAGCCTCTGCCTACAAAGCAGAAGATGGCCAAGGGGTCAAGAGAGACAGCCTGGATCCATTTAAATTACGTGAAGGGGTTTCGGGCCTGCTGCCTACCACCAGAGGTTGGACTGGTGCCTATAGAAGCATTTTTTTTAAAAAAAAAACAACAGGGCTGATGAGGGCCTCCAACCTCGGCAACTTTAAGACTTGTGGACTTCAACTCCCAGAGTTCCTCACAGCTTGGCTAGACTTCAACTCGATGCCTGCTTCCTCTCTTGTAATCCCTTCCTCTGCAATCTCTCCACTCTAGGGAGTCGGAGGAAAAAAAAAAAAACAATCAACAGGCATAGTTGAATGGGGAATTCTGGGAGGTGAAGTCCACAAGTCTTAAAAGTTGCCACGGTTGGAGAACCTCTGCTTTAGGGAGGCTCATCAGCTTGTTCAAAGCCGGTCCTTGCACACCTGAGTTTTTCCAGGGACCAGTAGTGAGTAGCGCCGTTCTTTAGATCCTGGACCTCTACTGCCACCACCGTGCGAGGGAAGGGACAATGGCCACGGGGCTTGTCTGAGTCGATGGGCATCAGCTCCGGAGGTAACGGGGAGTAAAGCGTGTCGGTCAGCAGAACAAACTGGAATTGTACCTGGAAGGACAAAAATAAGAGGTGGATGTAGATGCGGAGCTGAACAACGAAGTGTTTTTTGTCCTCGACTGGTGCTATTGTGGCAATATATACTGCTCTAGCATATGGAGGTTCTCGGAAGGCCTCAAGGTTGATGGCCACTGATGGGCTTTGCCAATTAGCCTAAAGTCCTAAAACCTAGAAGCTCCCTTGTTCAAACAGCTTGATCTTTCTCCAGCTAAGATGCGTGGACTTCAAGCTCCCAGAATATAAGCTGGCTGGGGGATTCTGGGAGTTGAAGTCCACCCGTCTTCAAGCGGCGAAGCTGGAGAAACGCTGATCCAGCTGGACCTTGTGGATCTGTCATGGAAAGGCCTTCCTCCGAGAATCCCTTACCTTCTTTTTCAGCTCCACACTAATGGCGTTGCCTTCCTTCAGGTAGACTGCATTGCCCCACAGCTGATCTCTTAAAGAGGTAAACTGGTGGAACTTCCATTTGCGGAAAGCCCATTGGGCAAGGTCATACTCATGCTGTGTCCAAGGCACTGGAAAATAAACAAACAAACAAACAAACAAATAAAAAAGATGCATAAGTTAGTTCCTAAGGTTTACACTAAAGAAAAGGTCTTCTCTAGGGTGGCCTCTCGGGTAATGGCCAGCTGGGAAATTCTAGGAGTTGAAGTCCACCTATCTCAAAGCTGCCAAGGTTGAAAAAAAAAAACACCGCCTTAGGATTAACTCAAAGAAGTTGTTCCTTGTGGGACATAACGACACTACGGTGCCAGAAGATACAGGTCGTCCTCGACTAGCTGCATTTTGAAGGGTCATGTGGCTTAAAACTTGTTGCTTTTGTACTGTGTTTCCCCCTAAAAAATAAGACCCTGTCTTATATTTTTTTGCCACCAAACAAAAGCACCAGGTCTTATTTTCGGGGGATTTCCTCCACTGGCTAACCTCACTCGTGCACGTCGCTTCCGGCCTCCTTTTTGCTGTCAGAGGCCCTCAGGAACTTCTGCAGCTGGCAAGGCTTTCCTGAAGGCCTCTGCAGCTGATAACAGCTCTGGATCGATCCTGAGCTTTGTTCTCAGCTCCAGAGGCCTTCAGGAAAGCCTTGCCGGCTGCAGAAGAAATGGGTCGGCAAGGCAGATGTCGGGGTGTGTGAGGCCTGGCTACAACCGTCCAAAGGTAAGTGGTAGGGCAGCTCCACCCTCCACCCAAGCTTAATTTTTATTCCTGCACTCTGGAGTTGGTGGGATCTTAATTAGGGCTTATTTTGGGGGGTAGGGCTTATATTGGGTGCATGTGTAAAAATCAAGCTTTGTTTCCCTAGTTTTTAAAAACACGAGTAGTGGGCAGTTTTTTCCCCCCCAACTGCCCGAAGTATCAAATAAGGTCTAAGATGGAGAAGACGCCACCGCTTCCACCTTACAAATTCAGTAACCTCCTTGGCTTGCAATAATACTAATTTCTAAGTCTCACTGGACAAGTCAGCCACCATGTCCTGTGGGAAAAGAAATCAGTGGAATATCCTGGGTGGGGGTGGGAAACGGGCGTAAAATGAAAAAGAACAGCTGCAAAGCCTCCAGTTGCAAAAAATAAAATCCCCCTTCTTTTCCTCCAGGAGTTGGTTCCCGCGGCCCGGCTCCATTTTTCAACTCACCCTCCTCTTCCTCTTCTTCTTCCTCTTCCTCCGTAGTCTCGGCAGCCAAGGAGCGGGTCTCGACCTGCTTCTGCAAAGCCTGGAGCTTGCTTTCGTAGTCCTGAAGGGGAAGAAGACGACACCGTGTACGAGGAGACAAGGGAAAAGTGGGGGGAAGAGAGGAGGAAGGGAGGGGGAAAAAGGGAGGAGGAGGAACATAGAGGGAGAACACTCCAGGGAGAATGGGAGAAACAGACCGGGACGATGCTGCTGTGTCCACAATGTCAGCCTTGGAAGCCATTTTTTACTTGGAAGCTTCAAGGCTGCCACATTCAGTGCCTGGGAATTTGGGAAGGGAGAGATTTCATAGAGAAGTGGAAGATTAGACACAACAACATTCCTTTCTCAGAGAGTCAAGGACAAGTTGCCCTGCACCTGGAGGGGAGTGCCTGGAGGAATTTCTCCACTTGGGACGAAGATTTGGTTGGGACATGTGATGGACTGATGGGTGTATGGGATGGGTTTTTGATTTCTCTTTTGGGAAGGGACTCTCAAAGTCAGGTTTTCCCAGATGTGCCAATAGGACAACTCTAATAAAATGGAACTTTGTGGCATTGTTTGTCTTGGAGTTTATTGGTTTGGAGTTGGTTAGTTGGAACGCTGACACACAAGAGATTAGCAACAGGCTTTGGATGTAGGGCATGAATCAGGCCTGTGAGAATTTCTTCTCCAGTTCAGTAAAGTTGAGAGATTTGGGAATATGGCAAATACATTTGGCCTTAGCAACAGCCAAAGGTTGTGGAGAAGCAATGGCCTTTCCCTTCCAGATGCACATTGAAAGAAGTAATTTTTTTATGGTGTTCAGGACTGGTGGGGCATCGTAATCCAGGGCATGTGGTGAGCTGGGTGCCAACCCAGCCTTAAGACTTTCTCCAGGGTACAAATCCCATTGGTATTTGGGTGGGAAGAGAGAGTGGTGCGGTGGCCTAGAGGTGGAGCTCTTGCCTCACAATCAGGAGGCTGTGAGTTTGATCCTAGGTAGGGTCAGATATTTCTCTCTCTGTGGGCACGTTGAGAATAGATCTGCTGAATATAACTCCACATTGGCAACTGGAAGGGCATCTGGCCAGTAAACAGTCCCATTCTGTTGCCCAGACTCCACCCCACAAGGGATTATGGGGTCGCTAAAACATGATGATTTAGGTGGGAAGAGGCAGAGAAGACCAATCCAACAAAGGCAGGTTTCTCGATCTCAGAACCGAGCAATGGCTACATCAATTGTTAATGAGCCTTGTGGAGGAAGTCTTTTCTCTGAGATGAGGCTCTTGCACACCCAGCATTGCTCTGAAAAGGGACTAAGTGTTCAACATGTGCAGGAGAAGCCATGATGGGGTTGGGGTGAATCTCAACGCAAAGATTGTGCACTACAGCAGGACATGGGAGAGAGTGTAGCATCTTGAGTGATGCAGTATTGGAGAGCTGGCTGGATTAGAGTAGGGTTTGTTTTTTTTAGATTAGCCATTTTTCCCAGCGATATATAGCTGAGGGTGCCATAGCTATACAGGTAGTCCTTGACTTATGACCACAATTGAGCCCAACATTGCTGTTGCTAAGCAAAAAACATTGGTTAAGTGAGCTTTGTCCCATTTTGTGACCTTCCTTGCTACAAAAGGTTGTCAAGGGAATCCCTGCAGCTGCTAAGTTAATTGAATCTGGCTTCCCCATTGCTTGTCAGAAGGTCACAAAAGAAGAAAAACCAACGATTAAGAAAGAAGAAAATCTGAAGAACTATTTTCATAGATGTTTGAGGGCGGCTCTTTTATCCGTGATGGGAAGAAATGGATCCAAGGAATGGAAAACCAAGTGGTGGAAAGGGAAGGATTAAGAAGGAGAAGGCAGTTTCCTTGAGACCCTCCCAAAGGCAGCATTTGGATCCACGAAAAGGATCGACGGATTTCTTCTTAATTCAACAATCAATGGTTTACGCTAGCAAGTCACCTGGCTTCTCCAAACCGACCAAAGAGACATTACAGGCAGGGGTGGAATTCAATCGGTGTTACTACGGATTCGGTGACTATGTTTTGCTACGCACACGCGTGTTAAGTTCTGCCGCCCAGACAGCTGAAAAGCGCTGCGTGCAAGCGCGCAGCGTTCGAAAATCCTCTTCTGTCCTGCTTTTTCAACCTCAGCTGTGCCGCGCAAAGCAGCCCAGGTTGAAAAAGCAGGAAATAAAGGACAGGTAAGGGTCCAGGCAGGTGGGTGGGCCAAACAGCAGCAAACACAGAACTGGTTCGGTGTCTGCTGCTCTTCAGAGCCAGGCAGAACCGGTAGCATCCCACCCGATTACAGGTCAGAGACTCCAAGAAAAGGAGCTCTTTAGCAAATAAATTCAGTTCATGAATTTATTTAAGGTTACAGATAGCCCTCTCAACTTACGACCCAAAAAATTGGACCCCAACATTTTGGTCGTTATGTGAGACACTTGTTAAGGGACTTTTGACCCCCATTTTATGACCTTCCTGGACAGAGTTGTTAAGTCAATCGCTGGAGTCATTAAAGCAGTAACCCGGTCATAAAAGGATGAACGAGTTGCCAAGCATCTGAATTCTGATCACATCCTCATGGGGTTGCATCATGATGCAAAGGTCCTAGCTATGTAAAATGGTCGTTAAGTCACTTTTTTATTTCAGGGCCGTTGTAACTTTGAACGGTCACTAAATGAGCTGTTGTTAAGTGCCTGTACTTCAAGGAACAGAGATATCAAAGTAGGCTGGATAAAACAACTGAAAAGGCTGAGATGTGACTAAAATGCCCCCCAAAGTTGGGCTGGATCTCATTGTTTTAGTCCCCCCTTTGACCGATAAAAATATGTGAATTCCAGAAAGAGCAGCAACCCAGAATGTTATCATTTCGATCGACTTAAGTCTTTTGCAACGTATCCATCGATTTGCACTTCATTCCAGGTCACTAAGAATGCCATTTTTTTGGGGGGGGGGGATATGTAAAAACCACCCACCCTTTTCCTGCCCATGAAAGTTTAAACTAAGTTACATCCCAGGCAAAAGGTTTTACAAGGCTCGCTTTACATCAGAGGGATTTGCCATTTAAGAACTAGGAAAAGATCTCACTGGGTCCTGAATCTTAGGCCCCCCTTTTCTCATCAGATTCCCACAAAAGGCCAGCATTAAGAGAAGAAAAACTAACTGTGTTCTTCACACCCCCTTTGGTTTAAAAAAAAAAAGCAAAAACAACATTAGCACCTTGGGTTTCCCAAAAGCTGCCGCTTGACTCCCCAACCAAGTGACATGACAGGCTTCGTAAAAATCTTTTGTAATTTATTGAAATGACTGGTTAAAAAGCACAAGCAGATCTGCTTTTCACAAAACGCAGGCTTGTAGTTTTAAAAAAAATCATCAAAACCACATAAAAAACAACAGATGGACTGGTTTTTTTTTTTTTTTTTTCCAGATTCCATCACTTCACTGGAAGAAACAATTTCCTCCTTTACAGTAACTGCGAATAGGTTCATGCTCAAAAGCTTCAAGAAATTATTTTAAAGGCAACTTAACTAGAGCATTAAAATATATATACTTATATATACATATATATATATATATATTTACCTATATAATCTATATTGCTTAACAATCAGAAGGAGAAGGCACAGTAGGGACTGAAGAAGAATCTGGCAGAATCTATTTTGAGGAACGCAAACTTGGACAGATTTTTTTGATTAAGGCCAATTAAAATAACGATGATAATGATGATGAAAGAAAGAAAAATGAAAGGAGAAATTAAAAGGCAGCTATAGCTTCTTACTGTTGTCTGCTGCCCAACTCAACCCTCGTTTCATTGAAATCACTGTCATTAAAAAAGGGCCCTTTTTTTTAATGAGCCTTGGAGGTTAGACTAGAAGACCTCCAAGTTCCCTTCCAGCGCTATGTGATTCTACATTCAACTAGAAGCTCTCTCCTGTGGCCCTCAGTAGAGAAGAGGTCTGAGTAAAATTAACGTGGCCTAATTTATGAGCTTATACACTGCAGGTGCAAAGGAAGCAGGGATGGCTGGCCTTCCATCCCCAACCCATTTTTAAAACTTTTAAAGCAAACTTTTCAATTGTCCATCACTCAGGCACAACTTGTCTGCAGCGAAGCGAGCAGGATAACACTCACCCCTTGGGTAGATCTCCTCAATTAATCTCCCCAGGGAAGCATCACTCAAAAAGGAGGCAAGGAGAAAGGAAACTGAAATAATATTTAGAAAGCAGCAGGGTAAAAAACCAAGGACCCCCAAGCAACTCCCGCTGCCAAAATTTCACTACCAATCTCAAGCTTCTCGGGTTGAGAGATCCAAAATTCTCTTCCTTATTATACTTTTCATAGGGATGGATAGGATTCACTTAAGCAAGAGACACTTGCTTAATTTTATACTTGCTTAATTTTAATTCTCTCACGTTCTTTCGTGAATCGCCCCATTCACCTGTAAGAATTGAACTCCGCCAGGTATTATTACCCCTAAATCCTATTCTACATGAGAGAATTCTGGTTTTTCACAGGACCTAAAACGCTTTGCTCCATTTGTGTAGAGCAAAATTGTGCTTCTGGTTACAAAACTGCGCACAAAAGAACGACAGCTAAAAATTTTGGCTCCAGAGAGGCTGCAAAATCAAAGGCACTTTTTAATGTACCTATGCTTTTTCTTTTTTTCTTTTTTTTAAAGGGGGGGAGTTTTAGCCCGCTGGAGAATCACACGCCAAGCTAATGCTTTTGAAATCTCTGACTGGAGCTTTCTGGTTGGAACCTCAACCCCAAATGCTTGTGGGGTTTTTTTGTAGTAGGAAGATTTCTGCCTGCCTTGGATTGTGCCTTCCCGCAGGCAACGTGCATTCCCCTCATCTGAATGTGAAGGCCTCTGTTTTTTGCAAAGAGCTCTTTAAGTGGATGAAAATGATCAAACTGCCTGTCAATCCCCCCCAATGGGACTCTCGGAAGAAACCATGTGATTCCTGGTCAGTCACATCTGGGTCTCTTCCTGTTGAATCCCAAAGCAGCAAAATCTGCTCTGTTTGATTTGTCTGAAATGGAATAGGGTCTCCTGCTTGAGCAGGGGGTTGGACTAGAAGACCTCCAAGGTCCCTTCCAACTCGGTTATTCTGTTATATGTTATAGAACAGTGGTGGCTAACCTTGTTGGGCTCCTGTGCCAAAAATTGTCTGTGCATGCGCGCACGATTCCCACACACCCCACTGTCCCCTTACCTGCACTGCATCTCCCAGCTCATTTTCGGCCAATTTGAGGCCTTTTTTGGGCTGCCAGAGGCTTGAGAAGGCCTCTGCAGGCTGAAAAATAGGCCCGTTTCATCACTTCCTGTATTTCTGGAAATACCGGAAGTGACAAAACGGGCCTATTTTTCGACCTGCAAAGCCTGCAGAGGCTTCCCTCAAGCCTCTGGCAGCCCAAAAAAGGCATCAAACTGGCCAAAAATCAGCCAGGAGACGCGCACATGCACAGTGAGGTAAGTTTGCATGGGGCTCGTGTGCCCGCACAAATGGCTCGTGCCATAGGTTCGCCATCACGGCTATAGAACAACACCCCCCGAGAACTTTAGAGGAATTAGCTGCCCTGTCTTAATAATCTGCCCCAATTCCAAAACTTTAGGGGTGGCTTTCGAGGCTTTGAAGAGGTGTCGGAATACAACCCAAATAAAATACGCAATTGAAGTGGGAAGCTTTCCAGGCGAGCCTTGCTGATTGTCCAAAGATCGACACAAATGTGAGTTAAAAAGTCCATATTTGTGTTCATTGTTTCCCCCACCCCTAAAAATGATGATACGCTGATAGTTCCCAAACCGACACAGAGGCCTTGCCCCAAGGCCAAAGTAAGAGATTTCCACAATTCTAAAAATAAAAATAAAACAGAAAACAACAAATGTTTCACAGGCAGTTGGTAGATAGGTAGAAAATGTGCGGTCTTGTGCTCTGTATGTCGGTCGGCAAAGTTCCTCTCTTTTGAGGCCCGAGGCCAATTGTTTGTGGACACTGCCCACGTTTTCCCCCCCCCTCCCCAATCCCACCCTGTCAGGATGGGCAGAGCTCTCTCTTCCACCGGTGGGAGAATCAAACCGTGGTTTCTCGGCTGGCTTTGAGGTTTGGGGCGGAGAACTGGCGCCTCATGCGCGGAGGAGTCACAAACTGGTTGCAGGGGTTCGGCCGATCCGCCGGTCTGGCTCGGCTCTCCAGGCTGCCGTGGGCACTGTAAGATTGCCAGTGCTGGTGAAGGTGGCGCCTCTGATGGAAGGATTGCAGATTTGGGGGTTGGGTTGTGCCCTGGGAGGGCAAGGACTCAGAGGAGTCCGACAACTGGCGCCGGAAAGCCCTCTGCTGGCCGTTGAGGGAATGGCTTCTCCAGCGCACTGGGGTGGAGGGGTTTGGCTGCAGGGGGCAAGGCTGGGGCTGCGGATTCAAGGGTTGCCTCTTGATCTGGATCTGATCCGGAGCTTTGGGCAGCCCGGGCTTGTTCCAAAGTGGAGGAGGGTCCTTGGGGAGCATGACGGGGGCTTTAGCAGGCAGGGTTTGGGTCTCCTCCGCCTCCTCCGCCTTCTTCTCTTCCTCCTTGGGGATTCTCACTTCGATGACCTCGTTCTCGGTGATGATGATGTGGGTGCCCGGGCTCCAGGAGTTCCGGTGGGTCGGGTTGCTTTTGAAAGGAAAACGGGGCTTGCGGTTCTCCGGTGGGATGAAGCGGTGCGGCGTGTTCTGCCGGCGGAGCTGCTTGGTGATCTCCTGCTGCTGCAGGTTCTTGAAGCGGGTTTGTTCCTGCCTCATCCAGCGCATTCGCCCACGCCGGAAGGCAGGGTCTTCCTCCATTAACTGGGAAACCCGGACTTCTTTCTCGGAGCCACTCTTCCTGTCCTCGTTTACATTTCCTTCTGCACTGACTCCCAGGCCGGGGGGCTCTTTCGGCTTCGTGGCGGCTGTAGCGGCTGGCCCTTTCAGCTCTTGGGACTTCATGAGCGGCAGCACCTTCTCCATTTTGAGCATCTTGTTCCTGAGGACCTTGATCTCCTCGTCCTTCAGGTTGTTTTGCTTTTTCACCTCGTGGAGGATGTCTTCCAGCTTGTCAATGTGGACCTTCAGATCGTCCACGTCAGCGATGCCTTTCCCGCTTAGCAGCAGGTCCTCGATCTTCTCGTCGCCCACCCCCACCGTGTCCCAAACGTCTCGGGCCACGGCTCGCCACGAGTCGCGCTCGTTGGGGTCCTTCTTCCCATACAGGGTGCAGAGTTCTTTCATCTTGACGATGGCCAGGGCCTCGATCTCCTGCCGGGTGTGCCGGAAGTCGTTGAGGGCGACCTCGTAGCAGATCTCCTTCACGGCCTGGATCTTGAGATCGGAAACGGTCACCCACCGGGAGTCCTTGCTGAGGCGTCGGCGCTGAGGGATCTGATACATTTTGATGGGCTCGCGCTTCTTGCCGCTGCTAGGGAGGCCACATTTTTTAACAATGGTTTGTAACTTGCTGGGGGGCAGTTTCTCTCTCAGGGAAGTAATCAGCCGCCAGCTCTCCTCACAAGACCGCTTGTCCGAGTCATCTCCACTATCAGAGTCTGCATCCTTTGGGGAAAAAAAACAATCGAGAGGTGGCCCCAAAATAAACAAAATTAAAATTTGGAGAAAAGAAGGAAAATTCTGAACAAGAAAAAAAAAGAAAAAAAAAAGACAACTCAAAATTAGGGAGAAACGATTCGGGGAAGGGGATAAAAGGCAAAGGAACAAAGGAAGGGAGTGAACATCTAACTGGAGTCTTAAACTATCTCTAACGGTCTTCTGTAGATTTCTTTAATTCCAGACATATCTAAATTTTGTGGGATTTTCATTCTCCTCCAAGAATATGCCAAGACATTTTCCAAAATCCAATCCGTATGAAACTCTTAGAAGAGCCAAAACCAAGTACCTGTAGAGAGGTGGACGTAAGACACTTCGTGCTATCGATGTGTAAAACCCGCCAAACTTTTTTGGGGGGAGGCTAGTTACAGACGCCAAGTTATTTCATTAGAAGGGGACGGAAAAAAAGAGATTCTTCTTTGCACGAGGAGTGGTACCCGACAGTCACCGCAGAATGATCGGACGGACAGCCAAGGTTAGGTGGAGTTAGCACTGGGTTAGTAAGTGCTGTGCACGTGGATTCAGATTGACAGTCCAGTTGACTAGAAAAGCAGCCAGAAAAGGGTTAGAGAATCAGAGAGAAACCAAGTTCAGAAGCAGCCACTAGCATCAAGGTTAGAAAGTGTCATAACAGGTGGTTAAAATGTTGGACAGAGTAAACCTAAGTTGAAATCCACCCTCAAACCCCCTCTCAACCCCCTCTATTTCACAGAGGTAAAGAATGCTATACATGCCACCTGGAGAAAAAGTGGGTTATAAATCTGACAAAGAAAACAATACAAACACCATCGCAAAAATCTTTATTTTAATTTTTTGGCCAGCCAAGAATAAAATAAATACGGCTGCCCAGGTTCTTTCCATTTGCCAGTGATTCTTGGTTTAAAGGCAGAAATGCCTTTTGGTTATTACAGATCATCCTAAAAATGCCCAAGACTTTTTTTTTTTTTGGGGGGAGAATTTTATTAAGGTTTTCTACCGCTCCACATCTCACTCTCATGCATATGAACCGACCCATAAGTTATGCCTGCCTGTTGCAAACGTCATGCTTTTTTTTAAGCCACATAAAATGCTTCTATATTAATGAAATTGGTGAAGAGGTTAAAAAAATACCCATTCCAAACAAGTTTTGAATAAATTTCCCCCAGAGATTCTGAGAATTACTCTATCATGCACCTGAGATTTAATCGGAAGTGTACTTATACGGGCTCGGAGTCTATAACATTGACCTAATTACTTAAGAAGTTATATATCCCCACCAACTATTCCCTAAACCATACTGCACAGCATTCCCAAAATGCCAGAAACTAGTGCCTGGGAGGCCCTAAATACTGCTGAAAGAAGAGTGATGTAGGAAAACTCTCCATTGCCATGAATTTTATTCCATTCATGGAAAGAAAGTTTGGAACAAAACTCTCTCATTGAAGTATTTTGGCACTACTGCATATGTATGGTATGTTTTTTTAATGTTACGTTAAAAATAAAGAGACATTTAATAAATAAAGACACATTTTTGTTAAAAGGACGGTCTTTGATAGGGTCCGTGTTTCTAAACTATGCAAACAGGATAATTAGAGGCTTTTCAAAGTGGGGAGGGGGAAGGTCTAGGGAAGAACCACTTTCTAATGATAACCAGAGACTAGAGGTAGTGCTTATAACCATTCGTTTAGTGACTATTCAAAGTTACAACGGCACCAAAAAAAAAGCGACTGATGACCATTTTTCACACTTATGCCCATTGCGGCATCCCTCTGGTCAAAATTCAGATGCTTGGCAACTGACTTGTATTTATGACAGTTGCAGTGTGTTGGGATCAGTGGTGATATTCGACCGGTTCTGGCCGGTTCTGGAGAGCCGGTAGCGGCGATGAGCAGTGGAGACCGAACCGGTTCTCTTTGCTGCTCTGTGGTTGGCCCACCCGTCCGCCCAGGCTCTTATACTCACTTTTATGGACAGAATTCAAAGCGCAGCTGCTTTGCGCGGCGCCGAATAGCACCGCGCGGCAGCTGCTGCAGCGACCAGCATCATGCAGGCTTGCAGGAGGCAAGTTAGAATGCCTCTGCGTAAAGTGCGTGTTTGGCGCGCGCGTGCACGCAAAGGGTGCATGCCCGCAAAGCGTGGCCACCAAGCCACGCCCACCGAACCAGTGGCAGCTTTATTTGAATACCACCATTGGTTGGGATCATGTAATCAATCCCCTTTTGCAACCTTCTGACAAGCCAAGTCCATGGAGAAGCTGGATAGCAATAGCACTTAAGACTTATATGCTGCTTCACAGGGTTTTCCAGCCCTCTCTAAGAGGTTTACAGAGTCAGCCTCTTGCCCCCAAACAATCTGGGTCCTCACTGGACAGATCTTAGAAGGACAGAAGGCTGAGTCAACTTTGAGCCGGTCAGGTTCGACCTGTTGGCAGTGGGCAGTCAGCCTGCAATACTGCATTCTAACCACTGCACCTCTTAAAGAGTCACTTAACAAGCCTGTTGCTAACTTAACAACTGCACTGTTTCACTTAACAACTAGGAAAGCCTTGTAAACTGGGGGCAAAACTCTCTTAACAACTGTCTGGCTGGGAAAAGGACATTTTCAGCTGCGACAGCCTCCTGCAACCCCTCTGCCAGCGAAAATGGAGCTCCATTTTCTCTGGCAGAGGCATCGCGGGGCCAGTCCTTATCTATTTTCAGGGCGTCCCTACGGGGGCCATATCTAAGTCGGCCACAGGACGGGTATGGTCCCCGGGTGTTGAGTTTGACACCCCTGGTCTAGGAAGTTGGGAGGTCAAGGTTTCCTTTCATCCCCTTGTTTGTGAGAGGCGAGGAATTTTGTGTGTGAAGTCCAGCTCTGTGAAGGCTCGATCTGCCAGCCCCCCCCGCACCAATTCTCCCTCCTTCTTCATGCACGATCCTTTTTCTCTTGCTAAGGATTCAGACTCCATGCAAGGCAGGACAGGGCAAAGACAGAGAGATGAAAGGCATGCATCCCCCACAGCCGTCATTCTGGAGATCCCGGAGGGGGACCAAACCTGGCAGGCAAATGGATCTGGGGCGCCTCTCCTCGGAGACGCCCAGTTAGTACTTGTAAGACCCATCTCCAACCCTCATTTGGAGGAGGTGGCAAGGTAATTTCAGAGAGGTCTGGAATTGGGTGTGAGGTGCGGAGAAACAACAGATCAACACCTTTTTTTATTCTGTCTGTTGAAGAAGCTTAACTCGGTGTTGAACCAGAGAGAGAGAGAGAGAGAGAGAGATCGGTGCATTGTCTGATAACAATGTAAAACCAGAATAGCACACTAACAGCCAAAGGGCAACTAGCTCTGGGAATAAGCAGAGAAATCTCTCGTAAAATTGGCCCGGGTACGGGGCAGGGACACCTACCAGCCTCTGCTGCTCCAGTAAGAGGTCCGCTTCTTCTTTCTCCTTCTTGTACAGAATCTCCATCTCTTGAAGTCTGCAGAGAGATACAAAAACTGCTTACTAGGGACTCCTTGAACTGCAGCCGTTCGTATAACGACCGTTCGAAGTCACAGCGGCACTGAGGGGAAAAAAAAACCCGTGACTTACAACCAGTCCTTGCGCTTACGGCCATGGCAGCGTTTCCATGGTCGCAGGATCAAAACGCGAGCGCTGACTCGCTTAAGAATGGAAGCCTTGCTTGGCAGGACTGGTCTCAATGGCAGTCGATAAGTTGAGAACTAGCGGATGCATCTATTTGCTGAAGAGCCGATTTAAGAATACTTAAGAATATGATGGGCGGTCCCGTGTTCAGACTATCTGTTGTGGCCTGTCGGTCGCAACCCCTCTAGCAGCCGAATCGGAGGAGGAGTCGGAGGAGGAGTCGGAGGAGGAGTCGGAGGAGTCAGGGTTAGCATCAAGGCAACCTGAGAGCTCCGAGGGGGAAGAGGGAATGGAGTTGGCAGAGAGGGACAGAGGTGGAGCCTGGGCCCTCCATCAGCCCTCAGATGGAGAGTCAACAACCCCCTGGAAGAGGAGAAACAGCTGGGCCCAGTGCCTGACGCGCAGATGCACAGAAGGCAGAGGAGAGGAGAGCAGTGGAAATCAATGGGCCGGTCCTTTGGGACAGAAAAGCCACCGCTGCTAGCAAAGCCCCACCCTAGCTGTGGGGATAAATGGCAGGGGGCAGAGATAAATAGGTGTGGCAGATTATTCATCTTCCTGACGGACAGATTCGTTAGCCTGAGAGAGAGGCTTCTGTACCGGGGCTGTCGGCATTCCTAATAAAGGAATCTCTGAGTTAACTTCAGGTGGTTTGTCGTTTTTGGGGAGCTGGGTCAGCAACACTATCTTAAGAAAGGATCTAAAATGGGTTTGGGGATTACCTATGACTAAATCACTGACCGGGATGAACCATTTGGGGAGATGGGGATAAAGCTGTACATTTATTTCTTGAAGGAAAGCATTCAAAACTCTTCTAAAACTAAAGAGGCAAGGTTCCGGGAAGACAGCATTACTGTTTGTCAGTATGTGCCATTCATTATTTATTTGAAGCCCAAAGCACCATTTTGGCCAAAGCAGGTAAGACAGAATTCATAGTCAAAGACAGCGCAACACAAATTTTGAGCTCAATCGTGGTTGTAAGTTGAGGACTACCTAGAAAATATTTGGAGTTAGAAAAGGTGCGCCAGACTCCTCCTGATTTTTGGCCGCTCTAGACGTAAGATCACTCCTCCAACAATGCGTACAGTTTTTTAGGAACTTACTTTGTCGGCTTGAGTTGTATTCGCAGCACAAGTACGTAGTTCAGAAGGAATGAAACTGGCTAATAAATCATAATCCATCTCAGGGCTGAACAAAATTCTATCAAACGAAGCACCGTCACAAAAGGACAGAGAAGAGATGATCTGGCTAAAAAGGAACCAGGTGTGGCTAGTCTAAGAGAAAAGAAGGAACTGGGGTGACATGCAGCGATATTCCAATATTTGAAGGGGTGCCACAAAGAACACCGGAAGGTAGGACAAGAAATAATCTATGGAAAATTAATCAAGGAGAGAAGCAACCTAGAACTAAGGAAGAAATTTGTGACCGTGAGAACAATTAACTTGTGGAACAACTGGCCTCAGGGAGTTGTGGGTGCTCCATCACTGGAGGCTTTTAAGAAGAGGCTGGATGGCCATTTGTCTGGAATGGCGTAAGGTCTCCTACTCAAGCAGAGGGTTGGACTAGAAGACCTCCAAAGTCCCTTCCAACTCTGTTAATTTGAATGTTATCTGTTGCTATGAAGACGGCGTGAATGATGTTCCAGTTAAAAAGGGATTGCTCTGCCTCCATTTCACGGGGGATAATGGCAGACTTGGTTTGGTTTCTGGCTGGGTTTCTGCCTTACCTTTTCTCCATCTCCTGCTTCATATCAATTCCCTGTTTCTCCAGCAATTCCCTCTGGGCAAAAGTCCAGTCGACTGGTTCGGAGGGAGTCTCAGCCGAGGGCGTCTTCTCTCTTTCAGCCCTCGCCTGCTCGGGGTGGTTGAAGCGGAAGACGTGGTTTTTGCCCATAATAATGCGATTTCCTGGAGGGGGCGACAAAAGAGGGTTGGCCAAGGGTCCTTTTTGGGAGAAGGACAAACTCAGGCAACGACGCTTTCCAGGACAATCAACACCAGGGGACAAACCATTGTAATTTGGAGCAAGGAAAAGAGGTTGACGGGAGAGTACATGGTCGACCTTGGGGATTTCTCAACTTGTGTGAGGACTTCAAGTCACCAAAGTTGAGAAACTCTGCTCAACATACAGAAGGACCTCAATTCAATGCACATTTGTGAAAAGGCTTGGTAGACCCGCAAAGCTCTTCCCAATGACTAGCCAAGGCTAGTAATTGTGGACTAGATAGCCCACCACCCACACCTGGCGAAAGACCACTCACATGCATCATCACAAAACCTCCAGAACCATAAAGCCTACAAACTTGAAAATTTGGTATGTTCCTCTTGGCTTCTAGGGGCTCACTAAAAAAGGATTTTTCGAAATGACCATCAGAACATTAGTATTACATATATTATTATTATTAACACGCTCTGATGCTAAGGAGTTCTACTCCCCCTCCCCACCTGAAAAGAAATCTCTTCCAAAGGCAAAACACAAGCAGAGGAGTTTCAG
This sequence comes from Notechis scutatus, assembly GCF_049901735.1. Taxonomy (NCBI): domain Eukaryota; kingdom Metazoa; phylum Chordata; class Lepidosauria; order Squamata; family Elapidae; genus Notechis; species Notechis scutatus. Next base: position 5,444,708 of record NC_142024.1, on the reverse strand, counting down.
TTTCACAGCACCAAGCAGCTTTAGTACAGAACAGTTGAACTAAGCCACGCCCAGGCTCCTTGCTGCCTCCTTCTTGCTCACACAGCAAACACTCTTTCAGTTTCCAAAGAGCCCTCAACTCTCTCACAGACAGGACGCTAGCCAGATGAATACCGATGGATGCTGGTAGGCGGAGGCACAATTTTTTTTCTCCTTATTTTCCTCCCCCAAAATTAAGCCCGATCACATAGTTTCATAGCGAAGCACGGGTATCGAGCTAGTCAAATAATATCCTGAACGTAAAATGAAGCCAGATGGGTCAGCCATTCAAGACGCATTTCCTCATGAACGTTTTTACCTGAACGCAGCTGGACTGGCTGGATCACTCTCTTGCCGTTGACGTAGGTCTCTGAGCATTCACACGGTTCCAGGATAACAACCACTAGAAGGAGAAAACACTCACCAGTCAGTGTCTGAACTGTGGATGAGAGATCCAACATATCATACAAAGGACGGAGTCAGGGGAAGCTGGCTAAGGGGTTTTAAAACAGGGGTCCCCAATTCCAAAGGTCATGGCCCTTTTGGAACCGGGCTGTGCAAGAAGAAGCGGGCTGGCGCATGGCTGATCCGCCACTTGTGTAAATTGAGCTGCACACACACGGACACATCTACCAGCCAGCCACTCGCGCAGCCTGGTTAAAAAACAGGCCACAGCCCGGAAGGTTGGGAACCCCTGATTTAAAATATCCAGGGTCCGCCTCCTGTTTACCGCTGCCGTTGGGGTTCCTCTCGCTTCGGAAAATGCAGTGCTCCTCTTTGATATGAGCTCCACTCAGGACGATGTCTTGGCGCCGTTCGGCATCCGCCTGACCAACCCTGTGCCCGACAAAAGAGGACTTCTAAAGGCATTGTCACGGCTTCTTAAAAACAGGCAAAAACTTCTCCGCTCCAAGCCACAAATGCAAGACGGGATCAGAAATGATTCGGATTGTGCCGCTTACCTAGTTATGCCGTCCTTGATGTAATAAAGCAGGCACTCTGACATCAGGGGGTCCTCATTCAGGTTCACCAAATGAGGGGTCTGAAATAAACACAGCAGACTTTGAAATTACACGCCCTCTTCCCCACGGGGGCTTCTCACAGAAGAGCCGGCAGTTTCCAAATCCAAAGCTGCTTTGGCCCTCCCAGGAGAAAATTCTTGAAGGAATGCCATTTTATTGCAGTGCAGGAAGAGAACGCCAATAAAGGAGAATATGCGTGGCTCAGGGTTGAAATGAGGGGGTCCTCGGTACGCTCCGAGCTTGGTGGCTTCCTTGCGGACGTTTCATTACTCAAACTTGATAACGTAGCACTGATGAGATTACCTAGTTTGGTAAAGAAACATCTGCGAGAAAACCATCAATGTGATGACCCAAAGGGGCGTGGCACGAAAGCAACAAAGTCACAAAAGTAGGTCAAGTCCCTTTAAGACCTCCAACTTGTCCCCCAATGTCCAGTTATCATCGGCTGGAGAAAAAATCTCTCCCAAGAACAGTTTCTAAAGGGAAGAAATTCAGTCCGAACCCAAAGTACATATAAATTATAAATCAAAACCAACACAAACCACTTGCTGCAGCAATTAACGAGACAGGGCAGGATAAGGGATTGCAGACTTCAAAAGATAACAAAACACACACAGTTGGGAGGACGCCAGAACTCAGATAAGACATGACAAACAAAGATAATTAATGCTTTGCTTCCAGCAAGGAGCTGTGCGCAAACACCTTCTTTATCCTGTTTTCCCAGCTGCAGCTAATTAAGGGAATCGGGGCCTTTTCCTCCCCCGTAACCCACGTTGCTCCCTTCTCCGTTCCTCCCTGCGTGCCCTAGGATGAAAAGGGGGTGGGCCTGGGTCTTCCTCTGAATGCCCAGCCGGACTGTACCCTTCCCCAGTTTCCTCCACAGCCACTGGAGCCATACCCACTCCCTGTCAGCTGTTCCACCTCTCCCTCAGAATCAGATTCCAACAGGGGCATGAAAACCAAGCTCAGAGTGCACTGAAAACCCTGAGAAAGAGAACCGCATCCCAGGAAGAACAGAAACATCGAAAACTTTTCACACTGGGGGTACTGTGGGCTAAACGGTAGTTATTTTAACATGTATTTATTTTAAAGGAATAGGTTTGGTGAGTGACAGCCAGGGATAACAGGTTCTTCAGATTATCCTTGGTTCAGTAGCTACCAATTTCTCTGTTTTCTCTCCTCTTTCTGCGAGAAACATCTACTTCTTCAAAAAGGGAGCAGGAACTGGACAGGTTGAAATGATTTTTTTTTTTAAAAAAAATACTGGACATTTTCACCACTGAATCAAAAAGTTAGGAGTGTGTAGTTCATCTCGTATGGAAATAGCTAAATTGAAGAAAAATGCTCTCAGCCGATTTGGCTCAGAAAAACAAATTGCGGAATTTCTACTGAGCAACTTCTACAAAGCAACCTTGCAGATTACTGGGATCTCCCGTGCCTTCAAATCGCAGCTTTGCTGGAAAGTCTCAAGAATCTATTTGCTACAAACATTCCTAATGGGATCTAAAGCTACTTCAGGTAGTCCTCAACTTACAACAGTTTGTAAGTTCAAAGTTACGACGGTCCAGAAAAAAGAGACGACTGACTGTTTTTCAGAGGTACGACGCTTAACAACTGGTTCATGTTTATGACCGTTGCTGCGTCCCGGGGTCATATGATCCCCTTTTGCGACCTTCTCTCAAGCAAAAGTCAATAGGGATTCACTTAACAACCATGTTAGTAACTTAGCAACTGCAGTGATTCAATTAGCAACTGTGGCAAGGAATGTCGTAAAAAGGGGGCAAAATTCACTTAACAAATTTCTCATTTAACAACAGAAATTCTGGTCGTAAGTCAAGGACTACCTGTACAGTCACTCAACCAACCTTCTTTGGTGAGAACATCCCACTGGAACCAGCCAACAAATCACAAGGCCTTGGCGTGAATATCTGGCCAACGAGTGCCAGTAAACACAGAGGAAAAACAAAATATTAGAATAGCAGCAGGAATACGCCCTTCACTGAAGATTCACATCGGGCAGCTCTAGCTTGTAAACTAAGGGCAGTTTCTCCTTAGTTACAAAGGCTACAAAAGCACAAGGAGTGAAAGGAACAGATTAACAATGTTTGTTTGTTTCATGTTGGAAGCATCACAATGGAATAGAATAGAATAGAATAGAATAGAATAGAATAGAATAGAATAGAATAGAATAGAATAGAATAGAATAGAATAGAATAGAATAGAATAGAATAGAATAGAATTCTTTATTGGCCAAGTGTGATTGGACAGAAAAGGAATTTGTCTTGGTGCAAATACTCTGAATAAGGCATACTATATGACATAACATTTAAAATCTAAAAGACAAGATTTAAACAGATCTTGCCCAGAAACTAGGAACGTTTATTGCATTCACACTGCCATGAGGCCCTGAAATGTATACTGATCGGGACACAACAGGCAGGTGTCTTTGTGTGTGTTATTGTCTGCATATCACCACAACCGCAAAGGGACAGACGCTACCAGACAGCCCCATTTGTTCAGAGTGTCTCTGGATCTTGTTGCGCCCGTGAGAGATTGCCAATGAAAGACAGGGAAGTAGCAGCTAACCAGGATGGATGTAAAGGAGAAGGAGAAGAAGGGTGAATCCTTCTAATTCTACTTTCACAAGCTGCAATCTCTGCTTAAGCCTCGATGTCGGCACAAAGACAAACCTGGTCAACCGCAAAGGTATCAAAAGAGTCATCAAACAAAGTTAATGGTCTCTGAGAGAAGATCTACGGAAGGAAATTCAGACGATGAGAAAAAGAGGGGGAAAGAGGGTTTCGCTTAGGGGAACCATGAGACAATCATACTATGGTGCAATCTTTCTCAACCTTGGCGACCTTAAGCTGCGTGGACTTCAACTCCCAGAATTCCCCAGTCAGAAAGCTTCGGCAAGGGTCCAGAATCTCATCTTAGACCTCAGTATCTGCTGGAGCGTGGCCCAAATGGGAGGCACAAAGCTACAAAAATTACGACCGTGGTGTTGAAAAATCACTTTGAAATGGTTCATGGGAGCATTTTCTGAAGAGCTCTGTTCAGCACCATTTGAATTCAGAACCCGCATGCTCTCCACCCCATGCATCTTTTCTGGTTATCATACCGATGTATTTATTTTTACTGTGTTCCTTCGTCATTGCTTATTTTATTGTTCTATTATTTAACCTCTGTTCTGTTTACACGCCTTTCATTTTTCTTCCTGTTCATTATTGCAAGCCCTCTAGAATAGCCCCACAACGAGATAGGCGGCTAATAAATTCGACAAATAAATAAATGTCTGATATCCAACCTACGGAAAAGCACAAACGCTTCTAAATACTATTGTTTTAATCGATACTGTTTTTTTACTGAAAGCATCTCAAAACCGTATTTCAAAAAAAGCACAGAATCACACAAGGAGCGGGTCGATCACAGCGCGGCCATTTCTGCAGAAAAGCCCCAGCAGATTGTTGGATCCCCCCACAACCGTGGTTAGGATCTCAGATTGCCTAAAAGAAGGGACCTGAAACCATTTTATAGCACTACTTACCTTTTTCGGGGAGAAGACGCCAAGGGTGCCTCCATCTTCTCGGATGGCGACCCCCATTTCAGCCAAGAGAGCTTCTCTGTGGAAGATGGACAAGAAGTGGTTAAGAAGTCCTCGAAAAACACACTTCAAATTCGATTTCTAAATTTCGGTGGAAGTGGGAGAGAGGAATTTAGTTTTTTCTTTGATTTAGTTTATTTGGGGAAAATGCACAGGACAGAAAGAAAAAAAAACAGTAAGAAGAGATCATATAATGAGATATAAATTAGAACTAACACGTTTGCAAACTTTCCCAGTTTTTACAAAACATGTTTTTTTTTATTAGAACGATAGTAGCACAGGGTTAGATTGCAAGCTAATTCTGCCCACAGCCAGGAGTTTGAACCTGACTGGCTCAAGGTTGGCTCAACCTTCCATCCATCTGAGATATTCCATCCTTCCATTCCCCCATTTGGTAAAATGGGGACCCAGATTATTGGGGGGCAATAAGCTGATCCTGTAAAGCGCTTTGAGAGGGCTGTAAAGCACTGTAAAGTGGTATATAAGTGCTAGAGCTATTGTTATTATCTTCTCCTGGTGTCCTCTAGGGTAAAAATGCCAGGTAAGATAGCATTAAGGTGCCTCAGTGGTTAGAGTGCAGTACTGCAAGCTACTCTTACTGCAATTTGGCAGATCAAATCCCACCAGGCTCGAGGTTGGCTCAGCCTCAAAGGTGGGTAAAATGAGGACCCAGATTGTTGGGGGCAAGAGGCTGGCTCTGTAAACTGCTTAGAAGGGGCTGTAAAAGCACTATGAAGCGGTATATAAGTCGTAAGGGCTATTGCTATTAAGAGGATCCAAATAAACCCAAGTCAACTTCTTTTGCAGAAGTATCTGGGAACCTTCATTTCATATTTATGTATCTGCATGAATTTAATTTGATTTCATTTGAATATGATTTCTTCCTTTATCTCTTAATGTTCTTCTACTGTTTTGAATGGTCTATCCACAGAAGTAACCCTTCCCCTTCTCGACTCTCACACTGGCCACTCCATTTCTTCAGAATTAGAGTTCTATCTGGATTATAACCCTTTTTATTCTACATTTTTGTCCTCTCAACTCCAACCTCTCCCTTCTTTTTGCCTTTGGAACTCAGGACTTCAAAACCACCCAGTGGAATCCTACTCCGCCTTGAAGTTATGAGAGTCTTGATCCAGTCTAAGGCAGTATTTCTCAACTTGGCAGCCTGAAGATGCGTGGACTTCAACTCCCAGAATTCCCTAGCAAGCCATGCTGAGAAACACTGCTCTAAGGTAATAATCAAGATGATTTGGGAGCGCTAACCTCTCCATCCTGATTGCTTCGGTCTTCCTCAATTTCTCCTCCCAGGTTTCATTCAGCTCTGCAATGATTTTCTCAGATTCCTGGAAAAAAAGAGAATGGAGGAATGAGACCGAATACCGGTTTCACTCTACGCTCCTCAGCACAACAAATTTATATCTAGCCAAATGTAAAGATTAAAGCAAATAATCAGAGTGGTCAGTGAACAGTGATTCCCCTGGAACCTGGAAATCCTAAGCGTTTCTGTAAAAGCTTTTGATTTTGCACCGGATTCTGTTCATTTTCAACCCGTATTTTCTTCCACTTTCTTTCATCTAAAGCCCGACAAATTCCGTATCCTGCTCTCATAAAAGAGATGCACATTTATGAAACCAACCATTTTTAAACGTTCTTTTGACCAGGCTACCAACTCTTTAAAAAAAACTGCAACTGAATCCTACCTGGGGCCAAAATTACGCAAGATTTGGCCCAACATTTTGGACATCTTTGTCGAAAAGTCTTGATAACTTGTTATCTCTCCAATTAATCTTACCATCTCGAATCTGAGACAGAATGTTGGCCAACATCTTTTAGTTACGGGAGGATGGGGTGGAGGTCTGGTAGGACGACAATTCAGGACTTTCAGATTTACTGCTGAAAGAAGTTCTGACTATCTCTAGCCTCCATGTATGAGGTCTTTCTTTTTTCGGTCCAACCAGCCATTCTGTTTTTCCGCGAATGCCATCCCTCTGCTAAACAACTAATTCCCACAACATTTGTCAAATTATTTACCAAGACTGTGTTACTATTACTCTTCTCATCCTTCCTGGTAGCGATCTCTTCCCTCTTATGACTACAACTGTGTTGCTTGTATCTTTACAATTTATATTGTTTTATTTGTTTCCTAGAACGATTTGATTGCTTATTAGTAACCTATGACTATCACTAAGAGTTGTATCTTGTGATTCTTTATTTTTTCTTAATGTACACTGAGAGCTTGTGCACCAAAGACAAATTCCTTAGTGTATCCAATCACGCTTGGCCAATAAGGAATTCTATTCTATTCTGTTTTCTCTTCCTCGCTTTAACCAAACTGAGAATCTCTGCCTTGCCTATGTTAGGTAAAGAGCCACAATAACGTATAAGACACAGGAAAAGTGTCTTTTTTGAGAGAGAGAGTGGTTTCTAGAACCACATTAGCCTCGTGATACTTCAAAGTGCTGAAGCTTTTCCCCACGATTGTATCTTCAATCAGCCATGTAACAAAGAGTTGCTTCTTTGGCAATGGCAAATTTCTCTTTTGAGCAGGACAGTCAACAGGGCTGGTTCTCTTGTCACTCAAAGCCGTTTTTTAAAAAAAGGGCGACGCAGAATGGGAGACAATATGCTGCTCTGCACACATTCACCCGCCTGGTAGCTTTAATGGCATTTCAAAGCTCGCTGCAAGCAGAGGTGCCGCTGTGAATACTGATGAAAACAGCAAGCCTATCACAGACAATTGCAAATCGAGAGAATCTGAAGCTGCCACCTTGAGCCAAAGTCGGGGTCTTAAGGGTAGAGACACGCCTTGGAGAGAAAACAGAACTTTTTTTTTTTTTGCCCTCCACCCCTTTCGCTTCTTTTTTTTAAAATGCCTAAATTTTGTATGCATCCAGCCCATCCAAGTTTCTCATGGGGGAGGGGGGAAGGGAAGTGCCAAAAGGCAGCATTCAAAATCCACAACCCAGCCAGCTTGTTGCTTCACAAGCCTGAATGGGGGCAGGGTGGGGTGGGAGAGGGAGAGGGAAGCTCTGGCAAGGCCAAAAGATAAAAGCCCTCCACTGTTGTGCCCTTTGGAAGCCGCTCAGCACACACACACAAAGGCTGCATTGTCTGCAGATAGTGGGGCATTTTGTGCACCACACATTTTAATGAGCGGCCTCCAGGTCCCTGCATTACAGACGGGTTTAACAATGACTCCCAGAGAGATCGGACAAATACGGGAATTTTAAGGGTCGCTTTGTTAACTTGGGGGGGAGAGGTTCTCTTTAATTCTGTTGGCCATGCTGAGGACTCCCTTTAAGTAGGAAGGGTGTGTATGTGGGTCTCCATCAAAGAAAGATTTAAAAAAAAAAAATCAGAAGCCGCTAAGGTCCTTCGCAATGCTATTTCCGCTTTTGTTTTAAACTTTGCTGTTCGTTGGGTTGTTTTTTGCCCTAGTTATTTATTTTCAAGAGCAATGCTAGCAGAATGACTTTATATCATGCTTTGTTAAGATGGCTGCTTTTCCTCTTTTTCTGATGAGGTGTCATTATTATTGTTGTTACATATCAATAGCAACGTGAAATCACAGCTGCCAGTTCTTCAGCCGATGTTGGCTTTTGTTCCCGCTTTTCCAAACAATTATTATTGTTGTTATTGTTATTATTATTATTATTCATCGCACAGCCAGCCAGATGTTCAAAAAAACAACAATGCACACAACAAACGAGATAACTATGTTAGGTTTCGTATCACAAATCACTGGTCGAACACTTCCCAAGCATTTAGGACTGTGTGATATATCGGCGGATTATGCAAGCAGATCCCAGTAAGGTGGCCTTCTGCAGCTGACCAGGCTCAGCACCCAGTGTGCCCAGTACCACTGGAACCACCTGCACTGGTTATTATTATTATTATTATTCCTGGACAGGTTTTCTTCGCAAGAATTTGAAAAGTGGTTGGCTCTTGCTTCCTTCCCAGGGCTGAGAGAGCGACTGGCCCAAGGTCACCCAGCTGGCTTCATGCTTAAGGGAGAACTAGAGATCACGGTCACCTGGTTTCTAACCTGGTGCCTTAACCATGTCAACAAACTGGCTCTCACCGTATTATTAACTGCCCTCCCCAGTAACTTCTGAAAGTATCAAATGGTCCATTTTCTAAAGTAGGATTTCCAACCTTGGCAACTTTAAGATGCGTGGACTACAACTCCCAGAATTCCCCAGCCAGCACGCTACACCTCTTCAAATTGCCAAGGATGGAAAACTCTGTTCTAAAGAGACACGTTCGTGCTGCACTCTAATAGATGTTGGGCAGATGAGGTTCTGGGCTAAGCCAAGATGTGTATCTTTGGGCATTTGACAATTCCAGCCGCCGTACCTTCAGACGTTCAATGGCTTCCTCTCCTCCGGGCGTGGACATGATCCGTTCTTGGATACTGGAGACGGCCGTTAAGCCCACCTGACTACTGAGAGAGCAGGAAGATGGAGATGCGGTGAGCGAGCCCATGGATGCTGTGGAAAAATGGCCAGGACGTTGATTCTCGGAGGCTAACAAGTATCTGTGCTTATTGTTCTGAAAATCTTTCAGATCTGAGAGAAAGAGAGAGAGAGAGGGAGAAAGAAAGAAAGAGACAGACAAGCAGAAGGGAGAGGCGAGGCAAAGGAAAAAGGAGAAGAAAGGGAAAGAAGAGAGGGAGGAGATACCAGTATCAGAGGAAAGCACACAAAAAGCAAACAGAGATATAATAGAACTAGGATGGCAGTTTTGAAGTTTTGAAACACGGTCCCTTCAATCCACCTGGCTGCTAATTTGTCTGAGGCAAACAACCAGATCCACCCGTGAAGAATTCAATTAGTTACTCTATTGCTTATTTGCCTATTTCACAGGAATCTTCTCAGGCAGGTGGTTTGCACCTAAGCAAGACTAGATAAAGTTCAATGGAATTCAAGGAGGGCTGGACCTTGCTCTCTGCCTATGCAATGATTCCGGGCTAGTTCCCTACTTGACTCTTCCCCCTGGCTCAGCTAAGTCTCTTGACAAAATTCAAGGGAGCTCCTTCCCTGGAGTGAGCAGCTGGCTTCCTCCAGGGTTCAGTCTTATAGGTATCCTGTTATTTTATCTGGGCCTAGTTCAGATATAGAGTAAGAGCTTTGCTGTCATCTATTAACTGTTCCTTTCAAATGTTAATACCAGGGTTGGAATCAATTAGAGGCGGAGAGTCTGCTGGGCATAATTTAAAAAAAAAAAAAGGCAACCACAATGCCTGGATCTTTACACGTGCAACACAATATAACAAGGGGTGGCTTTGACCACACCATTGCAAGCACCATCTTAATTTTTTCCCCTCCACATCTGGCAGATACCCTTCAGCAGGGAAATAAGAGGCTCCTGAAAGGAATGATCAGATTAACTGCCACTCTCTTCGATAAGATGGGATAAGCCTTCAGCAGTGGCCATTATCTCCTTCCCATATGTGATGGTGCAGGGTGTTGAAAAATCCCATTATTAAAAGGAGGGGGAGAAATGTAATTTTGGAATTAGCTGGCCCTAGAAAGAAATGGCCATTAAGTGCTAGGTCTGAATGATCTGGTATATCCTGGACGATGGCCAGAATAGGGGTAGGTACGTAATGATGATTCTGTTCTAACAAACGTATCAAAATTCTTCCAAACCCTCCCAAACTCCAATCCAGAAACTTTCACATTTCATGGAACTGCAGGGCTGAGGGTACCCAGCATACACATGTTCTGTTCTCAAGAGCCCAGTAGTTATGTTTCAAGTGGGTTTAAAAACTGCCATCTGCACATTCAGAAAAGAGCAGGGTTGAGGGTAGAGCGCAATTCGAACACGGCAGGATGGCAAGCCAAGGGACAGAGCCAAATCGCGGCACCCTGGAGAAACTCATGCGTCCCACAGGAGAGAGCAAGGAAGGCTTACAAATGCCAAAGCAGCCACACAATTGTCAGAGAGCACCACACACGGCTAGCCCATGCACACATATCCCCCTCACCAAAAAGCTGCGGCTGCATGTACTAAAATCAAAGAGTTAAAAAGCTGTTAAGCTGAAAGCGGCGTTAAAAAAAAGGGAGGCCAGAAATACTGGAAGTTAAAAAAAACTTAAAAAAAAAAACAAGGATGCCAGAAAAGAGACTAGATCAATTACACTTCCAATTCTCTGACTTCAAGGAGATTGCCAATAAAATCTCTTCTGCCTTTCTTGCTTTAAATAGCAGGGCAGGCTGAGGCCTTGAAAACAGCACTCAGCACTTTTGCAAATCCCGGCCTTTTTTTTTTTTTTTTTTTAAATCTCCACCGAGGAAAAGAGAAGTCGGCAGGAAACTGCTCAGCCGCCTCTCTAGCGATCCATTAAATAAAGACTTTCTGAGTGAAGTCTATGATTTTTCAGCCTGCCCACCTCTCTCTATTAGCGAGATGGGTTTAGCTAAACTGAGCCCTGGATGGGGAAAATCTAATTAAAAAGGCGTTACCCAGTTGACAGCTGTCTTGATACCAACATTCAAATAAATAACAAAAATGCACTGTTATTTTTCAGCTACTTCAGATGAGCCCTGGTGGTGCAGTGGTTAGAATGCCATGTTGCAGGCTGACTCTGCCCACTGCTAGGAGTTCGATCCTGACCGAATGGCTCAAGGTTAACTCAGCCTTCCATCCTTCCGCAGTCAGTAAAATGAGGATCCAGATTGTTGGGGGCAAGAGGCTGACTTTGTAAATCACTTAAGAGAGGGCTGTAAAAGCACTGTGGAGCTGCGTATAAATGCTTTGGCTATTGCTATTTGCACACACTGACACATTTTGTATATACATGAATGAGAAAGTACTGCTAAACTGAATGAAACTGTACACTTTTGAAATTTCCCCTGCCTTTGAACTCCCAGCATTTGAAACAAATAGGAATATTTGATACATACATACACACACACACACACACACAATGCAGGTAAGTATCAATTACTCCACTCTGGGTATTATTATGTTTCCAAATATTGGTAGTTCGAGTACAAGAGGAATTTAAAATAGAGCTCCTTGATTTCACCCAGTTTCTCAGCAGATAATTCATGTTTTCTTTCAGAGAGGCCTGTCGGATGATTTCATACTCTCTCTCTTTTTTTTTTTAAATGCTCTCCTGGGATTTCCCTTGTGAGAAATTGAAGTGTAAAGTTCAAATGCAGCCCACTCAACAGAAGCCAAAGATGGGGAAATGGGTTAATTCTGCAATACACACATTTGCATCCACTTCCCAAGAAATCGTCCAGTGGATCGACTGAAGAACGAGGTTAGGAGGGAAACACAAGAAGGATAAAAAATACTCAGGGTTAACAGGAGACATGATGTGAGAGAAGGAAAAGCTTGATGGAAAAAGAAGGAAGTCAGATTCTCAAATTCAACAATTTCAGCTAATTTGTTACCGTAACAGGAGGAAAAAAAAATACTCTTATGATTTGGAATTGCTATTCGATTTGCGCGCTTAAGAAACATTCTCTTTTATCCATTGTTTTTTGAGTAAATGCCCTTATACTTATCCACTGTGTGTTTAAAAAGAATGGGAAAACATTTCTTAGCTGATAAAGAAGCATCCAGAATTCGAAAGCAAGGGTTAAGCATTCGTCTCTTAATAATTCCCAGAGATTCACTGGGAGGGTGGGAGAACGACACTCACTGTTCCAGAGACTCAAAGCTTTGCCTTCACTCGTCAAAACTTTCTCACCATCTCACTGCGGCAAACAGCTGACCAGGGGCGTTTTCACTGTAATTCACCGATCAGCTGAAGTGACTCACTTCCCAGGAGGGAGAGGGTGTGGTGGGATAATCAATACGGAGGTATTGACCGCAGGTGAGCCCAACATTTCTGCCGCTTAAATGAGACTCTTGTTAAATGAGTTTTGGCCCATCTTACGACCTGCCGTGCCCCAGTTGCTAAGTGAATCGCGGGCAGTGTGATTAAGTTGGTGACCTGGGTTGTTTCAGTGAATCTGGCTTCTCCATCGACCTTGCTTGTCGGAAGGGGATCGCGATGCTCCCGGGACACTGAAAAGTGTCGTAAATATGAGTCGGTTGCCAAATGGCCAAATGTGGATCACGTGACCCTGGGGATGCCACAACAGTCATTAAGTGTGAAAAATCGGGAGTCGGGAGTCACTTTTGTAAGTCGAGGACTACTGTATTGATCTACAATTCCAGGGTGGCTAGAACTCTGAAAAAAAACATCAAGTCTACGGAAAATATTCCACATAATTTGGGCCTAAATGCAAGCAATTTCCAGTCGGGGTGTGGTGGTGGTGGTGAAAGAGTTTATTTAACCAGCCCCTTTTCATGACACGGATGGGGTGAGTGGCGGTGGGAGAGCCGAACCTATTATATCGTGAGGTTTATAAAATACTTTTAGAAGGCCTGAGAAGGACTTTTTAAAAAACAGACAAACGTGGACAAAATGTCCCACAAATCCCAATCTTTTGCCCTTTTTTTGTTTTTGTGAGTTACAGATTGAGAATATTTCATTTAAAGTTAACTGGCCTTCTAAGTTTAAGTTGTTTGGGGTGTGAGCAGGGGAGAGTTGCTCTGGAAGCAAATAGGCATTTAGGATGGTCAACAAAAAGAGGTTAAGATGTAACCAGTGTATCATTTACAACATTTTCTAATGAAGCGTTTATCATCTATAGTCTCCCTCCCTCCACCCCCCTCATATTTTTTAATTTTCAGTTGCATTAACTTTAAAGTTTAATAAAGACATGCTTTGATTTGAAAATGGATGCAAAACGTCTTGTACTATATTAAGCTTTTAATAATGTACTAGAACATATTAGTCAAATGATGCTTTAAATTTGTTGGCAATCTTCCCATACTTTACTCATTGTGTTTGGCTCTTTTTTTTTTTTTTTTGTTTCATCTAGCCTGCCCTTGTGTGGTCTTTTTCTTTTATTCTTTCAACAACAGCAATCATCATCATAACAAAAAGAGATAATGGAAAGCTGTAAATCCTGGCAGCTTACGTTCTGCTAGAATAAATCCCCGTTTGGCAAATGGAACTGCCCTGATCTAACTTGTCGACCGACTCTGGAAAGAATGGAAAACGTAAACTTTTGTTGCTCTGTTTGGTTGTAGGAGGGCATTTTGAAATGGGAGGCTGCTGGAATTGACAGCTATAACCTACTCCTGAAACAAAAGGTTACTATTGCTGCAGCTCTACCCTGGGAGCTGTTTTCTGGAAGACATTCTAATTTTGTCCAGGGAAAGAAACATAGAATAACAGAGTTGGAAGGGACCTTAGAGGTCTTCTAGTCCAACCCCTGCTCAAGCAGGAGACCCTATTCCATTTCAGACAAATGGTTGTCCAATCTCTTCTCTGCTTAACACTCAACTGGATGGATAAATCAACAAGGCCCCAACACAAGATAATGCAGCAGGCTTGTTGATCAAGCTAAGGTACATGAACTTTGGCTAAACCTATCCCTGCCTCTTTGCTACACCCTCAAATTGACCAAAAATGCTAGGTTTTTCTTCCAGAAATGCAATGGGAAAGAAGTGATCTCCTTCAGAGTAACCAGGAATCAGCCAGATCCATCCAGACTTACTGTCAATAATGTCTCCAAGCCCTTGGGCGCGAAGTAGATCTTTCAGCCGTGTGACTTCTTCCTTCAGTTCCCGCACCAGCTTGGCGTTGGGATCCTCGTTGATCACTGCGTTGCATTTGATCTGCTTGGCCCGATCTGCGTATCTGGACAGATTGGTTTATTGAGATAAAACAACGGCAATAACGTATGTTTAAAACATCCTTCACTTGCTGATGGTCAAGAATCTTGGAAGATAAGACTCCAAGGGCTTTTATCTAGATCAGCCTGAAGATGGACTTCAGAATTCCCAAGCCAGCATCTCTGGGAGTTGAAGTCCATACATCAATTGCTCATCAAACTCAAGTCACATTGCCTAAAACAAGAGAGAGAACATATGGAACAGAAAGCCCAGCATTTATAATCCCATTCAATACCTTAATGTGCTTAATGTTTCATCATAGTTGATGTCTGCTGGGCTCAAAGCAGCCACCATGGCGGTTCTGGAGTTGCCACCTACAAGGCAGAAATGCAATCAGATCAAGGAAGATCAACCCTGACTGACAAATCGTGAAAAGACTCAGCACAAATGCACCATCATTATAATCATAATTATCTAGCCCATCGCTGGGATGTAGTAACGCCACTAAAAGCAGGGATTTAAAAAAAATATATGTCCGTATCGTAACAGCACTGTCATCTTGAATGTCAGAAAGGAAACTAGAATCCCGTTTCAGGCAAGCTGGGTTTCATTTCTGGGTTTTGCTAAACAAACCAAAGTTGGCTGGGTTTACACATCACGCTAAAACGTATGAGGGTTTGAAAATCAGATTAGCAGAGTTGCCAAAGCACAGAATGCCCAAAAGAGTCAAGTCACACTACGGCTTGACGAGTTGCGTGAACGCTAGTTTTACAATTTGCCAAGTCTTAAGAAAGAAAATTGCAAATTCTTGGCCCCAGAAATGTCTATCTGGATCAAATGTCATCTGACCACTGCAAAGTTACAGTCAGAATTTGTTCCACCCCAGAGCCACAATGGTTTAGACCCTTGCTTTGAAAACACAGGTAATCAAACCAACATTTTTAAAAGACCAAAGTCCTGGTTTCAAAGACAGAGGATCTCAACTTCAAGGAGTGGAGTCTGCCGCTTCACCAAATGGGGCCATTCTTTGCAGGGAGATCTACCACCTATCAAGTAATTGCTGGTTATTCGGGAGTGAAACTTTAAAAAAAAGAAAAGGAAAAGGTTGTCTCAACTTCATACCTAGGTTTTCCCGAAGCAGCCACGTCAGCACAGAATCCCTGTATGGAATGAAGTCCGTTTTCTTTTTCTTCTTACTCTGCAAAAGGACATTATGTACTTAGGAGCCGGATACCGTAAAAGACGCTTGCAGGGAGGGGTAGCCCAAGCTGGTGGCCTGCCATTTCCACAAAACAGGATGGGAAGCCACGACTTGGTGGAGGTGATTCTCCTGAGAATCAGGGCCTTTTTTAAAAAAAATACTGGTAGTTCAAACATTTAAACCAGTGCCACTCCTTAAGTAGGCAGAAGATCTGAACCTGTTCATTGGTTTTGGCACAGACAGGAAAACTGGAAATGACAAGCCCCATTTTAGAAGAGGAATTAGAGACAAAAAGAAGGATGCTAGAAAGAAAGAAAGAAAGAAAGAAAGAAAGAAAGAAAGAAAGAAAGAAAGAAAGAAAGAAAGAAAGAAAGAAAGAAAGAAGGAAGGAAGGAAGGAAGGAAGGAAGGAAGGAAGGAAGGAAGGAAGGAAGGAAGGAAGGAAGGAAGGAAGGAAGGAAGGAAGGAAGGAAGGAAGGAAGGAAGGAAGGAAGGTAGGAAGGAAGGATCTGCTGAAAGGCACCAAGGTGTTTCCCAACGTATCTGTCAGGATGAGAACATTTTATTATCCAAGTTACATGGCAGTCCTGGATAGAAATTTCTTCATTCTCAGCGGACAGAAACGGGGAACTGTGGGACAAAACAAAGCAAGGCCAGCTTTGTTCCATGTTTCTATAGTTGTCTCTTTTCTCTTTCTCTCTTTCCTCTCCCACCCAACTGAGTTTCCCTTCGCCAAGAAGGAAACACATTTTTGAAAGTGCTCTGGGCTTAAACTAATGGTTTTTAAAAATATGATTTTAGAGCACAGAAGGGCCGACCCTCCAGAAAGATGGGACTGGAGCCCTGTCTCGGATGTGCAGGGGGGGGTTGGATCCTGGCCATGATTCTGACGGGGTTAGCCAAAAGGCAGCCGGTGAGTCTAATCAGGGCCGAGGAAAGCTGCCTTGCTGCAAAACAAAGAAACAAAATCCAACTCCTACTGGAAAAATATTTTTTGAGAGAGAAAGAGGGAGAAACTGCTATTCTACATATGCCTGTGTGCATGTACTCTATACTAGGACAGCCCAAAACATTAAAAGACCCCTGTTGTTGTTAGAGACGTGAGCCACGTGTGATCCAATCACATATTTTGCCCCATTTTTCTGAAGCAGAGGATGCTCCCTGCAGAACTATCTTTGATATAGGAAAATTTGGTCATGCCAAGACCATTTTCTTTATAGAGTGGCAGGATTTCTCTAGCTGCTACAAACATCCCTGCTTCGAGAAAGCTGGTGTAGAGTTTTGCTCCCTGGCAAAAGAGTTTCCACTCCTACAGAGGAGGTCTGACTTGCCGTGAAGGGTTGCAACTGCGCAAAGGAGACTGCCCTCACCGAGGTCCATCCAGACTGGCTGAATTTACAGTTGGAGAGCAAACACAATGAAAAAGTCGGTGGCTTTTCCCAATGCTCATCCCAAATCTTTGAAGCAGGCATGCTTGGAATGCGAGAGAGGGTTAGATGGGTGGGACTGTGTTTCCTTTAGCAGCTCATTGCTAGCTAGGAACCAAGGGTGACTAAAGCAGCATTTCCTAACCTTGGAAACGTGAAGGTGTGTAGACTTCAGCTCCCACAATTCCCCAGCCGGCATGCTGGGGGGGTTGAAGTCCACCTATCTTCAAGCTACCACGGTTGAGAAATACTGTTCTACATAGGCTACCACATTCAGTGAGCACATTCTTTACCCATCATACCTTGCTGGTGCAGTTATCCTAGTTTTGAAAGCAGAGAGTGGAAAAAAGAAGAAGATAAAAGTGAGGTAGGACCACAAACTGGGGATTTTGCATCGGTAACGAAGAGTCAGAGATAAAAAGTTCCACTGTCATTTCCCCAAAGAAGCACACCAGTTAGTCTTACCTCCCATCACCCTAAAATGCAAAAGCATCCATATCATAACTCTAGGGTACAGGTAGCTATGAAAAATAACGCCAGCCTCAAAGATGGGCAGGAAGCTTTACACGAGAGGAAACAAACAGGAAGGGCTTTAAGCCAACTAAAATTAGCGAGGTAAATGGGGTGAAGAATAGCCTACTGTCAGGATTCCAGCCATCGCCCTAATTAAATCATGATTCTCGAGCCAAACTTCAAAAAACTTCAAAGGATTCATTAGAGGAGACATACTGGCCCTGCCCTGTATGAAGCCAATTCTGGCCTACATCATTTACAGTCCCCTGTGACCCTGTTTTCCCCTCTCCCCCCTGGGTATGTCATAAATCAGATTCTCCAACTGAGCACATTCACAGGCTGGATGTCATCATTCACGTTCTCCAATTAAATATATTTGTGGGCAAAAGCTCTGGTAGTTTAGTTACAATCTTTTAAAGAGAAGAGTTGGAATGTACTTTCGCTTCCAAACTGCGGCACTGCTCTTCCAGATTTCCTTCCTCTCCCCCCACTTTTTTTTATGGCAACTACTAAAACAGGCGTAGGGACGTTTTATGACACCTAGCACATATACCAAGTTCCAATACAGGTAGTCCTTGAGTTAAGACCAGAGTTTCTGCTGCTAAGCAAGGCAGTCGTTAAGCGAGCCGTGCCCAATTTCACGAGCTCTTTTTCTGCTGCAGTTGCTCAATGAATCGTCGCAGGTGGGTGAATCGCTTAATGACAAAGTCATTAAGAAAACCCAGCTTCTCCCATTGATGCTGCTCGTCAGAAGCGGGTGGGAAGGTGGCTAACGGCGAACACGCGATCCCCAGGGTGCGGCCACCGTTGTAAAGGTACGCTGGTGGCCAAAGGCCTGAATTATGATCACCTGATCCCGAGGATGCTACAATGGTTGTACATGCAGGGACTGATCGTAAGTCATTATTTTATTTTTTGGGGGGTAAATTTGAATCTTTGCTGTATCAGCGGTCCCCAACTTTTGCAACTTGGCAGCCCAGCAAAGGGGGAACCGGGCCGTGCGAGTGACACACACACACACACACGACTCCTGGAAACAAATGTCCCTTTCACGTCTCCCCTGGGACTCCCCTGCAAAGCAATCCTCTTTTTTAAGGCGTTCCAAAAAAATCTGGACTTACCACTTCCGCCAAGGCCGATATCACCTTCCCCAGCGTGGTGAGGGACTTGTTGATATTTGCCCCTTCCTGGAAAAGGAAACAGATGGAAACGTTGCTCAAATCCCAGGAAGTGGGAAACACAATCTTGCTTCCCTGTCCTCGAGCAGGCTGGGCGTTTATTGATTTAAGTTGCAGCGGGGATCTTAATGCCTGGATTTGCCCGGAGGTTGAGACTCCGGTAAGCAATTGCTGAAGAGGACAATCATCAGTTCTTCAAGCACATTCCCTGAGCTGCCAGGGAGTTTGGAAGGAGACGGGCAGGAGTTGGTCTCTCCGAAAAATGAGGTCGCGTGTGATCTGGCGGCAGACTCGGACAGTGAGGAGGTTGGGGAGGAACCATGGGCCAGTCCTGAAGCCTGGGAAAGGCTGATGAGTGCTCTGCATCGGAGGCAGAGATGGGGCCAGGGTCATCCGACAGTTATCAGCTGCCTTCGGAGTCGGAGATCAGTGAGGCAGAAGAGCAGCTGGAGCCTGTTCCCAGTGTGTGCATGCGCAGAGCTGCCAGAAGAAGGGAACAGCTAAGGAACAAGGGTCGACTTGGGAATAAAGCCACAGGTGGACGGTGAATGGCCCCTCCCACAGGGAATAAAGGGGAGCGAAAGGGGAGGAGTGTTTGCAGGAGACAATTAGTTCAATTCATTAGGATGAAGATCTGTTCCTGACTTCTTGCCAAGTAATTTCTGCTTACAGCGTGGCATTTAGAAGCTATTGGCCTGGCAGCTCTCCAAGCCTGATAGAGGTCTGTAGTTGTGAAATCTCTTGAAAGACTGTTTGCCGACTTTGGTCGAGAGGAATTCACTTTAACCCAAATAAAAGGGGTTTTATCGGGACAAAGAGTCTGCTTCGTGATCTTGGGAAGCCTAGGTCAGAACAGTGTGCTAAAGAAGCCCATCAAGGAATCCCACTGGTCAGATTCTGATCAAAAGGGCAACTGGGCTTCTTGCAAATGGAAGAACGATGGCCGTTTGCCCACCAGACCCCACCCGAGGGAGCTTATACCTTTAGTCGAGTCCCTTTGGCACCAGTAGAGTCGGCTCTCTCACTCCCAGCGAGGTCCACAAGACTGATTTTGCTAACCTGGAAAGGAGAGGCAGGTCAGGCAAAGCAACGAACAGTTCAGTACTACGATCCAGAGGATCAGGTCAGGTGGTTATAATTTGACAGGATCCAACAAAAGCCAGGACTCAACAGTGTTCAAATGGACCGATACAGCCTATACAGTGCTGAATAAATTGTCTGCTTTTTGTTGTGGTTTTCCAAAGTATTCTCCCAAGCTAGAAAGCTTCTCTCCCGCTGGGGATGTAAGTTTTTTAAACATACAAATCCCGCTGAAACTTCAACTATTGTCCATCTAAAGTAGGCTTGTAAGGAGGAGGCAGAAAAGAATTAATTATTAATTGGTGAAGTTCTGCCAGGCAGAAGCACCTCTGCTTGTGTGTGTGGGAAAGGAAAAGAAGTTGGTCTCTCTATCTTTCACATTCTTCCTCACTTCCCTTCCCATGACTGGTGATTTCTCTTTCCTTCTTTTATATTCCAAATATAGTAAGATTCATTTGGAAAAGCCAGACAAACTAACAGAATAATAGTACAGGAGAGTTGGAAGGGACCTTGGAGGTCTTCTAGTCCAACCCCCTGCTCAAGCAGGAGAGCCTATACCATTTCAGACAAACAGCTGTCCAATCTCTTTTTGAAAGCCTTTGGACTGATTAATTGCTCTCACTGTCAGGAAATTTCTCCATAATTTCAGGTTGCTTCTCTCCTTGATTAGTTTCCGTCCAGCCTTCTGGTGCTTTGCAGAATAGGCTGACAAACACACTTCCTCCTTCTTTTTTGTGGCAGTCCCTCAAATTTTGGAAGACTGCTGTCGTGTCACCTGTAGTCCTTTAACACCAGATTAGACATACCCAATTCCGGCAACTATTCCTGCAACTATGTGCCTCTAGTCCCCTAATTATCTTTGTTGCTTTTCTATTTTTTAAAAATCTGGTCTTAAAGAAAATATATCTAACTCAAGAACAGGGCTGTTTTAAAAAAGGGGGCGAGTTTTCCAAAGATTTTCCAGAGTGATGTATGGTATTCCCTCCTATACTATCCTATTCCTAGAAAAACAGCTATCACAGCCTCCCATAAGCTCTGGGATTTTATGATCAGTTGCAAGGATCGATTGCCACGGCTATTTCCCAGGGGAAGACATAGATTACCTTCTCGGTGGAAAGGTTGGTTTCGGCATCGTGTTTCTTCTGCGTGAAAACTATGGTGAAGACAGCATGAGAGCGGCTGCTGGTCTCATTCATGTTGGTAGCTGCTACCGTCCTTGGGAAGGAAAAAGGGGACACAAATTTATGCTTCAGGAAAACAAAATATATAGATAAGGCAAGACGATAAAGCAGATGAAGGGTTACATCGATTGCTTTATTCAAAGAGGAGAATATATTTATGTTTTTTTATTTGGGTATCACTCCTGGATTTTGTGCTTGTCATGAAAAATAAAACCCTGAAACTTTGACGTTGGTTTTGCTGATTAGATAAATTTGTTCTCATAGAAATAGCTAGTTATATACTAATATGTAAAAGTAAAAAGTTGGGGCTGGAATGTTGTTGTCTTATACTGGGCTAAAAAGAGTTGGAAGTCAACGCTTTTTTGCTTTTTTCCCTTGTACCTCATGTTTTCTTTTCCCCTCCCTTAATTTCCTATTATTATTTTTCCTTACGTATGATACATTGATACAAAATAAAAGTTATGAACACACACACACACACAAAAGAGAAAACAAAATATCAAAAACACAACAGACTAGCTACTTCTAAGGGCTGACACAGGGGGTCCACCGTCCAGCTTCTGAGGTCACTGGAAGGTCTCAGCACCTGAGAGAGATTTTAGATAGGCAGAGAATATTTCCTCAAATATTCTCCCTTGAGCAGATGGTTGGCTGAATGGTGGGGCCACACAAATCAGAGGGACATTTTCCACGAGAGGTGAGAAAGTTTTGCTTGCTTCTTTAATGAGGTCACTCTCCCCCTTTCTTCTCAAAGGCTTTAGCCAGAGCTAAAATTGAATTTTATAATCATAAGCCACCAAATTCAATACAGCTGCTTTGAAGAGAAATAATCAACAGAAGGAATTTAATAATGCAGTGCAAAGATACCAACCTCGCTTTATTCCCAGCATCCATGAGGTCTGCGATGTCGGTGTAGGAAGTGACCGCAAGCTTGGACAGGTCTTCCACATAAGGCCCGAGCAGTGGGTGTTCCCGGACCCGCAAATTCCCTTTGTTTTTGGGGTTCAGCAAGTCTCGAACCCTCTCGCAGTAGATCTCCATGTAACTGACCTACGAGGAAGGAACAACAATAGAAAATCGTCACACCGGGGGAGGGGGGGAGAGAATGCTAGTACAGGTAAAGGGGATGCGGTGGCTCAGGGGCTAAGACGCTGAGCTTGTCCATCAAAACAAGGTAGGCAGTTCAACGGTTCGAATCCCTAGCGCTGTGTAATGGGAGTGAGCTCCTGTTCCTTGTCCCACCTTCTGCCAACCTGGCAGTTCGAAAGCATGTAAAAAAAAAATGCAAGTAGAAAAATGGGGAACCCTTTGGTGGGAAGGGAACAGCGCTCCGTGCGTCTTCGGGGTTTAGTCCTGCCGGCCACATGACCACGGAGACGTCTTCGGACAGCACTGGCTCTTCTTCGGCTTTGTGACGGAGATGAGCAGCGCCCTCTACAGACGGAAATGACTAGCATGGATGTGCGAGGGGAACCTTTACCTTTACCTTAGTACGGGTAGTCTTTGACTTACAACTACAATTCAGCCCAAAATTTCTGCTGCTGAGTGAGACATTTGTTAAATGAGTTTTCCCCCCGTTTTACCACCGTCCTTGCCAGTTATTAAGCGAATCCCTGCAGTTGTGAAGTTAGTTACATGGTTTTTAAGTGAATCCGGCTTCCCCGTTGACTGTGCTTGTCAGGCAGTCATAAATAGGAGTCATTGGCCAAGCTGGCTATTTTCTATTATTTCAGTTGCCAAGCGTCTGAATTTTGATCATCACATGACCATGGAGATGCTACAAGGGTCGTTAAGTGTGAAAAAGGGTCATTTCCCCCCCCCTCCGGTGCCGTTGCAACTTTGAACAGTCACTAAATGAACTGTTGCAAGTCAAGGAGCATCTGGACAGAAGAGGGCAGGTAATGCAAAGGGAAATGGATTTCCAAAAGTTGTTCGGGAGAGTCATAAGTGCTGATTTAGAAAAAAAAAACCTCCATTATTCATCCCAAGGGCACTTTAGGGCCGAGACATCGATAAGTATTTTGAGAGCTTCTCTAGATCACTCAGGTATCTAAAGGAAAAAAAATGAGAGGAATTGCAAGCGGCAGATGAGGTAAGGACCCACACAAATAGCTCTGAGGTCGAGGAGGCACCTTATATAAAACTGAGCCACTCATTTTAAGACTGCCCAAGATAGTCTCCTCTGAGGGGCAGCTGCCAACTTCCACTCTTCTCGTTTCTTGAAAAAGTTGGGCGGTCACAAGAGCGATCAGAAGGGGCAAGTGGTAGAACTTCCCCGGGGCAGGCCTGGCTTCTGAAGGGGCCGCAAGCAAGCCACTACGTAGGGTTCAGTTCTCAATCCTAATACAATTCAACCGGGGGTAATGAAGCTGCAAACCAGGGGGAGGAGAGAGAGGGGAGAGGGAGAAGAGAGCGAGCACGCACACGAGACGGAGAGGAAGAGAGAGGGAGACGGAGGAAGAGAGAGAGAGAGTGATGGAGAGAGAGAAGGAGAGAGAGGAGAGAAAGAGGAGAGAAAGAGAGAGGAGACGGAGGGAGAGAGAGTGATGGAGAGAGAGAGAGAGAGAGAAGGAGAGAAAGAGGAGAGAAAGAGAGAGGGAGACGGAGGGAGAGAGAGAGTGATGGAGAGAGAGAGAGAGAAGGAGAGAAAGAGGAGAGAAAGAGAGAGGGAGATGGAGGGAGAGAGAGAGAGAGAGTGATGGAGAGAGAGGAGAGAGAGAGGAGAGAAAGAGAGAGGAGACGGAGGGAGAGAGAGACAGAGAGAGTGATGGAGAGAGAGGAGAAAGAGGAGAGAAAGAGGAGAGAAAGAGAGAGGGAGACGGAGGGGGAGAGAGAGAGAGAATGATGGAGAGAGAGAAGGAGAGAGAGAGAAGAGAAAAAGAGAGACAGGGTGGTGGGAGAGAGGGAGATTTGCCTTCATGCTCTTCTTGGATCAGAGGATCAATGGACCCCTGAATAAGATCCAATACTGTCTTCTTCTGAAGAGGAGAGAATCCAAGATCCACCACCTCAGTCCCTCTCTCTCTCTTCTCAGTTGCTTTCCTCAGCCAGACCCCTGGGCTTATCTCTGGCTAATTCCTACCCCAAGAGTCTGGAAAACAATTCCCTGCCACCTCCCCAAAGAAGCAGAGGGCTGCTCCCGAGGGCTCTGAACATCCTTTTCCTCTTGCTATTCTCAGTTCAAAGCAAATGAAGGCACCGGCCAGGCACTTTTTTCCCCCCCTAACCAGAAATAGTGCTGAAACATTTATATCGGTTGTTGCGGGTAAGGAAGAGGGGAAAAAAATGGGCGGACATGGAAGACCTCCTTCTATCAAGGGTCTTCAAACTTGGGAAGTTTTAAGACTTGTGGACTTCAGCTTCCAGAATTCCTGAGCTACCATGACTGGAGGAAGAATTCTGGGAGTTGAAGTCCACAAGTCTTTTAAAGCTGTCAAGTTTGAAGACCCCTGCCTTATATTATGACAGGCTAAAGTAAATGCAATATGATATTTCTTTGGACTTTTTTTTAAAAAAAAGAAGAAGAATGATTGGGGCCAAAGAAAAGCAGAATGCTCCATCTTGGGCAAGCTCCAGAAGAAAATACACTGCTTTTTTAAAAAAAAATTATATTGACTGTTTCCTAGTGTTGAACCTTATGATTCTTGACTCTTGATGAATGTATCTTTTCTTTTATGTACACTGAGAGCATTTGCATCAAGACAAATTCCTTGTGTGTCCAATCACACTTGGCCAATAAAGAATTCTATTCTACTCTATTCTTTCCCACGTGGAATCTACATTCACCCCAAACTCCTTGGAGGCCAGCAAGCTGCAGAGAGCTTAGCAGAAGCTCTGTTTTCTTCGAGAAAGGAGAGCTAGCAAAACACAAGACTAAATCCCCCCCAGCAACGTACTACTTTGACACAGCCTGGGTTTCAGCAAAGTGGCTTTGTGAATTCGGTCTGGAAAGGCCTTGTGTTAACAGGAAGGTAATGTTTATTCAGGCACAGCCCCACCCATTATGCTGCCTTCTGAGGGTCTACATTCTTGGGCCCACCTCCTCCCTCCAAGCCTCCATCCACAACCTCCCGCCCATGTGCTTCCTCTCCAAGCAGCTAAAAGGGGCTCTCCGCCACTACCCTCGTATCCAGAAAGCAAAAAAAAAAACCGACCCAGCCATTCACCTCTCCCACACATTATCAGGGTGGTTTCGAGCTTCTCATAAGGAAAGGCTCCTGTGCGCTTTTAAGGCTCAAGGCCAGAAGTTGTGAAACCACTGTTGGGGGAAAATAAAAACCAAACTTGAATCTGAATCTCCATCAGGTCAATGTCTTCGGGCTTACAGACACCCCCCGCTTACCTCCACGGAGTAAGACATTTCCTCGTTGCTGTTGTCATTGATCTTCTCAAAGAGGTCTTCGCACAGCTAGGAAGCAATGGAGAAGCATCAAGCTATAGTTACGCGGAAAGGAGAACTAGGATATTGGGCTAGATAGAACAATGCCACCCCAGCCACTGCCACCACACCCGCTCCAAAATGCATTGACAGGTTCCTAGTTTAGCGCCGGCCGGCCAAAATTCATGAGAGGTAAAGCCTGTTGGCACTTTGTATAGCTTCTCGTGGTGACCGAAGTGGGAAGGCAGCTTGAGTAAAAGGAGGAAGCGGGCCTTCAAAACTCAAATAGGTAAGAGTTGCCTCGGAGAAATAGGTGGCATACAAGTCTTAATAAAAAATAAATTAAAAAAAAGATCATTGACATTAGGAACGTGGGTTGTATCTCCAAATGGTGATGATTACAGAATACAGAACAGAGTTGGAAGGGACCCTGGAGGTCTTCTAGTCCAACCCCTGCTCAAGGAGGAAACCCTATACTATTTGAGATAAACGGTTGTCCAATCTCTTCTTAAAAACTTCTAGTGTTGGAGCATTATACGAAATCTTCTCTATTCCGGCATAAAGCATTAACACCACAACTTATTTGTAGAAGAATCCTTTGTATTTTTATTGGTTTGAATACTTTTAATAGCTCCCGTAAGTCGTGGTTTCTCGGGATTCCCATTTCTTCCTTATCCCCTTCTTGTACCTCTGAAGTATAAAGGAATTCCCTGTGTATGCCAAGCTTTCAAAGCCCAGAACCAGGAATCCTAATTTTATATTCAAAATAAATTACAACATACAAAAGAAACAGCTTTAAATATTTGCCATGGCTTCCTTTCTTACAAATGCAGGGCAGAAACTTGAGTGAGCAACAGATCAAACAAAAACCATTTCAATCAAAAACACCACAATCTACAGATTTCAATAAAGGTGTGACAGTTGTATCTAGGTAGCGGGTCGTTTCAATTTGTGACC
This sequence comes from Notechis scutatus, assembly GCF_049901735.1. Taxonomy (NCBI): domain Eukaryota; kingdom Metazoa; phylum Chordata; class Lepidosauria; order Squamata; family Elapidae; genus Notechis; species Notechis scutatus. Next base: position 5,418,463 of record NC_142024.1, on the reverse strand, counting down.
GGTCCTTGTTCAACACACACCCAAAACAAAACACAAGCTTGTTCAGTTTTCAAGCAGACGTTAAGATCACTAACTATGATGTGATGAAGTGTACCAAAATCAGATTTTTCTAACTTGTCTGTTTTTAATTTGCAATTCGTGACCCGCAGAAATAGCTGCTGAAACCAATTTAGATACAGAGCTGCTTACTGTTTCATGCAAAATTGTTTGTGAATCAGCAAGGGGCAGGACCAGCCTTCACTCGGGGTTCAATTTAATTTCGGGTTCTTTGATTTCCACCCACCCCCCGCTAGCATTGAAAACCTGGCAAGAATGTTATCTAATCCATACGCTTGAACCAAGCCCTGATCAGATTTCTCCTTGGTAGGTTTTATCAGATGGCTGACACGCTTTCGGACACAGGGGCCAAGCATTTTTGATCCTGCTCCTAGAGCAGAAAGACTATTCGGCTCAACTATTCACAAAAACAGCTATACGAGCTTAGCCTTTGCTCTTCCAACTTCTCTTATGCTCCCCACACCCCACCTCAACTAACTCAATATTGCAGACTGGAAAATACTGTCTCTCTGTCCCAGAACAGCACTGCCTTTTGAAATTATATTAAGAAGACAGATGGACAAAAGACAAAAGCACCTGAAGGAGTCTGCCGTTTCAATGTTTTCTTCAAAGTGCGTACAATGTATCCTAACTTTACTAAGAAGTGCAAAGTAATAAACAAATAGAACAGAAAAACAGTTGCAAAAGTAATGAAAACAAAATCCGGAAGTAGTTGGATACACTTTTCTGACCTAAGCATTGTTCAGAGGCCACATTTTAAGCAGGAAAAGGCATTTAACACTCACAACCAACCACCAAATTATCACAAACACACAATCTGGAAGGAGACAGAAGCATTTTTAAATTCATTTAATAAATAAATATACATATGCTGCCCTTTTCATTACGCAGAGGCAACATTTGTTGGCAGAAGGGAAAAGCTGGGAAATCCTGCAAGCTTTTGAAAGGCTGATGCAAAAAACAGAGTATTTGGGACCTGCAAAACAAGCAAGGATCCAGTTTACCTGTGGGATGATCCCTGCCTGGTTCTCTTCCTGTTTCCCCATCATGGTGTAAGATTTTCCGGCTCCAGTTTGGCCATAGGCGAAGATACAGACGTTGTAGCCTTCAAAGGCATGGAGCAACATTTCTTTCCCAATGTCATTGTAGACACGATTTTGAGAGGCGAAGCAAGGATCCTCAGGCTGTGGGGATTTCAGATAAGATAACCTTTACTGTCACTTTTTTTTTTCTGTGAACACATTGGCACACATTAAAACATGAAATTCTGATGCACACATACACAGAGGTAGTCCTCGACTTTCAATAGTTCACTTAGTAACCGTTCAAAGTTACGGCACTGGAAAGAAAATTGACTTACAACTATTTTTCAGAGTTATGACATTTCCAGCATCCCCACGATCATGTGCTCTAAATTCAGAAGATGGTCAATTGGTTCATATTTATGACTGCTGCTGTGTCCAAGATCATGTGACCAGCTTTTGTAACCTTCTGACAAGCAAAGCCAATGGGGAAGCCCAATTCACTTAACAACCAGGCTACTAACTTATCAACTGCAGTGACTTACTTAACAACTGAGACAAGAAAGATCGTAAAATGGGGCAAAATTCACTTGACAAATGTCTCAGCAACAAAAAATTGGCTCAACCAATTGGCTCAACCAACCAGGGCTCAACCATGGTCATAAGTCAAGGACTCTGTGTGTGTGTGTGTGTGTGTTGATGCCTTGTCCTCTGACAACTAGATTCTGTAATAGCTTTGTACCATATAGTATCAACCTTGTTAACTCTCAAGACTTAATGAAGAGGTGATAACAGAGGACAAGCCGTGAAATTACTATCGTATAGCCACATTTTACTATTTCTGTGTGTATTAGAGAGGGTTCAAATTCTTAATATCAAGTCAAACCCTTACAAATGCCTCGGCTGAGAATCAAGTGCTTCTGAGTTTACTATCAAAGGGGTTCTCCAGTTTCCAATCTTTCCATATTACTATTTCTGGAGTATTCTGTGAGCTACGGAGTGTTGCCAGCTTAAAGAAGTGCCAGTCCCACCCAACCTTTATTGCCAACCTTTCAAGCCGGCCTTAATTGAAAAATATCAAGGGACAGAAACTGGCGCCTGAGCCAGACACCCCAGTTCAAATGGCAGCTGTGTTTTACCAGCTTTGCCAAGGAAAAATAAAAGCAGACAAAAGGCTTTAAGAAGGCAAGCAAGCTCAAAAAATGGGGGAGGAAGTGCCATTTAAAAAATAAATAAAGCCTTTAAGTGGGACATAATTTGGAGCAACAGCTGACCAGGAGAACATATTTTTTCCCCACTGAAGGAATAAACGAAGCAGAATGTCTCCAAACAAGATGATCGCTCAACCATGATTATTTCCTATATAAAAATATAGGAAATCAACATGTTTACTTATTTAACAAGAGAAAGAAGTGAGGAAAAAGAAGCGGGGGAGTTTAGAGGATTGGACATGGAATTTCAAGGGGATTGAGGAGGGAAAGTCCAGCAATGCCCTTAATAAACATCAGATTTTTCAATAACCCAGTAAAGTCAATATTGTTATTTCTTTGTTACATGGGTGATACTGAGACACTAGGAAAGAATGTCATAATTAGTAGCTACGTTATCTGGCATTAGATGCAGACTGCCACCGTATTGTTCTGGAAACAGACAAAGCTCCTTTAACAAGCACAAAAGAAGTTGGACATGCTGCTTTAAAGGGTGGAATTGGCAGCTATTGGGAGTTGTGTACTGGCAAGTTGTCTGGGCAAAAACCGTCCATCTAAGCACTGTTTTCAAAACTCAGTTTCAAGGGAAGATACTCAAGCTTCGTGGTTCCCATTATTTGGGATATTAGTTTTAAGAATATTTCCAAAAGACTTGGAAAAAAAGGATATTCCACCTAACAAGGCTATCCATTTCCTTTGTGAGTCATTCATGAGCAAATATATTTCTTGTGCAGTAGCTTACTTTATCTCAAAGGCAACATATGGGTGTCTCCGAGAAGGTTTCGCTGCAATCTTTTCCTGATTTCTTTTGTTTTCTGGGATAACTTATATGGGAAACTCCTACTCTGTTTGATTTAAAGAAAACAGTAGGTGGGTTCGGTGGAGATTTAACATTTTTATCTACAGGCAAAGCAAAAAATATTTAGTCGCCTGCTCTATCCAATGTACAGGTTTTCTTTTTCTGGATAAATCACAGGGCCCAAAGCGCTGTGAATAGGAAGATTCATTTTTCATCATTTTGATCATCGGAGAACAACTGATGGCGATACCTCAAAATCCAACAATTGCTGGAAGTCAGTAAATATCTTGGCTGTAGCTTCCACAAGGGATATGGGGTCTTCAGGGCCAGTCTGCTTTCATGGTTTTGTCTACTGGGAGCGAAATGGGGCGGGTGTGGGGGAAGCAGCTAAGCTAAGCAACTGAAAACTCTTCTTTTAACGGAGTTATAAACACTCCGAGGGGAAGTTTATACATAGATTCCTACATGGAAATTGTTTGCCGTTCAAATTCCTCCTCGGAGCTGCTTCGAGCTAATCCTCTCTCTCTGCAAAGCTATCCTTGGACACACTTATACCTCCTATGAAATGTAATATTTCTGATCCCAGGCTGGAAAAGGCATTTGGATCAAGGGGAACCTTGGCTCTCAAACAGCTAAAAATCGCAATACAATCAGAAGAGAAAAACAGCTGTGGGCTGGAGGGCTGAAAGAGAGAAATAACCACCCTTCGGCTACATCGGCTTGTATCACACTTTCAAAAGGAATCTGGGTTCAAGACAAACCAGCATTCTTACCGAGGTATGGGACCAGTACGAATAGTCAAAGCTGAAGGATTTTGGTGCTTCTTTAGGATTCTTTGGATTCAGGATACCTGAAAGAAACAAACATACACATTTACCATCTGAGGAAAAATCAGGGCAAAGAATATAAAATTCCTATTTTCTACTGAATACTTTACTAAACTTGCCTTCCAAAACGTGACCCATGAAAGATATTTCTATTACAAATGTGATGTGCAAAAATGTCATACATTGAAGGTGTTATCTAGCTGGGTAATGAAACGTCTGCAAGAAAATAACTAAGTTCAGAGAGTGCCAAGAACTATCGTAAACAATGGTAATACTGTCCTCAAAAGAGCCACCTTTGTTTGAGTTGGGGGCTATATAAATAAATCTTTCAAATAAATAGAACCAGTATTGCTTGGCAGACTTCTCAACTGCTAAATAATACAGTTCGAATCCTGTGGGTTTCTTAATTTTGTTTCATTTTATTAGCCATTCTATTAGCTTGAGTTTCATACTGGTTCTTGTGGGAAGTCATCCGAAGTTCTTACCAGATTCCAGTTTTGAAATGCTGGTGAGCTATTCAGTAGCTGAATTCATGGATATTTATTTATAAGACTTACATGGCCACCCATATTAAGAAGCACAACTCCAGGTGGCTCACAACTGCTATACTCGCCACCCCCCAAAAATAATAAAATAATACAACCAAAAGTAGCACAAGAGTCACTGGAATGTTTGGAAAATGTTTGGAAAAATCAAAAGCATTTAAAAAGAGAGATCTCATTAGAAAACGGATACGGTACTATTGCTGATGACACAAGCATAAACTTACAAGAACTCCAAGATGCAGTTACTGACACTCGGTCCTGATCAGTTATTCACAACTGCCGAACAACGATGAATCAAATTCAATTAGAGACATATTGGGGGGGGGGGGGGGGGAATAACATTTGACATAACAGATTTGCAAGGCAGCAGATAAGCACTTTCTAGAGTGTGCCAAACTTGGGAGTCAGAATTGTAAAAAAAAAAAAAAAAGATCCACAGAAAGCAGGGAGAGAGATAAGAAGTCAAAAATTAGGCCATCCTATGAGAATTTCCGGATTGGGGAATTCTTCTTTGAACTGCAGTGAAGATCAACCAGGTCCCTCCCCTCCATCAGAGCCCCACAAAAAAAGCTGACACACGTCAGTAATACAAAGCTCCAGGGCTCCTGGGAAGTTCGCAGCAGGGCGTTTAAACCTATTTGGAAATGCATGTTATAATACGGAGATAAAAGGCTCCTGAATTATGGATTGGTTTTTCAGAAGCTCAACATCCAGTGGAAGAACCAGAGGTGGCAATAAAAAGGGCCTGAGGAAGAAACTCAAAACACAGGAGGGTAGTGTATTAAAATGTTCACAGAAATGATATCTTTTTTAAAAGACAGGGAGATTCATCGGGGAATGCTCTCCACCCCCCCGCTTCCTAAGGCCTCCAAAAATACATTTCTTTGTTTTTGCCTTTGAATTTATTGTCATGTTTCCAAGCTGCCCAACTGAACGGACTCTCAACACAGGGGATTCACAACAGAAAAATAAAGGTTTCTGTAACGAAAAAATTACATATCAAGATTGTGGAAAAATAAGCTTAGAGGTGGCTAAACCTTTTTTTTCCCCCCCCCACAACCTTGATATGTAAGCTCACTGCCCAACTATGAAAGAGGAAACAGAAGTGGAAAAAGAGTTAGCAAAAGTCTATGGAATGCACATTACTAATTTCTCTCATTTATATCCTGTGGAAAGTTGGCCAAAATGTCCAGGTGACTTCCTGAACTTTTTGGAGAACATGGAGTCATTTTTATCATTTAATCTGGTTTCATCTTCAAATAATCTATGGACCCGACCACTGATTCTGTGAACCATGGTAAAAACACACCATGGCTTAAAACAGGGGTTCCCAGCCCTCAGTCCATGGACCGGCACCGGTCCATAGCATTGCCAGAAACTGGTCCGCACAAGAAAGTGAAGCCCCATCTGCGGGATGCAGGCAGCACACGAAACCGCGCCCCCTCTCTTCACGGAACCGGTCCCTGATGCCCAAAAGGTTTGGGAGGGGGCTGGCTTAAAAAGAAACCATGAACGCAGCTCTGTATTCTGGAACAAAACATTTTTAAACAAGCTTTCAATTTCTGGCTTTTTTTTTTCACTTAACAGTGAATGGGATGTCCAAGGCAGGGAAGATAAGGCGGTGTAAAGCAAGGAGACACCCACTGATTTTTTCATGCTGTCTTTCATTCTGTCCTGCGTACTACTTAGTATGTGAGGTACATAACTGCAACAGCAACAAAATCAGAAATCTGCTGCTTTTTCAGGCACTCCCAATACCTTGCTACCAGTCACTTACTTTGCAATATTTAAATTTTCCACTGGTGCGCTATTCCAGAACAGGCCTTCCAACCAAGGCAATGGAATGGGAACAGGATCCACTCACAGCCTGCAAATAGCAACGGTTGCTATCGGGCCTCCTAAACTTGGCGATTCCGCCCTGCATGGAGTCGTATGCTGGGTTCTTAACTTATGAACGCTGACAACCAGGCGAAGGCCAAGATTCATATCACTTACCCAAGGGCATCATGAGGGGAAGAGATCTATACGTTGCTTTTGATAGCAAGGAGATTAATGGCAAAGCAAAGGAAACTGGCAACGCGGGGATTCTCACACAGGAAAAGTCCCAACCAAAAAAATTACAAGGGAGATGGTTAAGAGTGAGGAAGGGAGCGATCTGCCTTCGAAAGCTGCAACCAGAATACCACAAGAGCTTTGTGCAATCAACTTTGGGCCAGGGAGCAACAACAACAACAAAAGAACCAATTCCAAGCAAATGCCAGCATCGCACCCATACATTCATCAGTAAAGCCGTGATGGCATTCCTTGAGATTGAAAGATATATTAATTGGGACCCTTTCTAAAAAAAAAAAAAAGCAGTGACTGGATTCAATTCAGAGGCCAGGGTGGAACGTGGAAGTCAGCGATTCCAAATTCGTGCATTTCTATGGCAACAGCTTCATCTCATATCATTGAGAAAAGCAGATTCAAAGCAAAGCGTGTCATCCGGATGAATTTGCTGGCTTGAATGTTAGGAACGGAGATATTTTACGGGCTCCAAGCTGCCTTGTTTGGGTTTGTAGGAAAGAAAGAAGAGCTTTATGACAAAGATAGGACAGATGCCCTTGTATAAATGACATTAATCTTGGCCTTTGCCTTACCGTCAATTCAGTAGCTGTGGTAGCGTGGTGGTTAGAATATTGCAGGCTAACTCTGCCCACTGCCAGGAGTTCGATCTTGACAGGCACAAGGTTGACTCAGTCTTCCATGTTCGGTAAAATACGGGCCTAGATTGTTGGGGGAAAGAGGCTGGGGCTCTGTAAATCGTTTAGAGAGGTCTGTAAAGCACTGTGAAGTGGTGTATAAGCCTAAGGGCTATTGCTACAAGAGCCCTGGTGGTGCATTGGTTAGAATGCAGTATTGCAGGCTAATTCTGCTCACTGCCAGGAGTTCAATCCTGACTGGCTCAAGGTTGACTCAGCCTGCCATCCTTCCATGTTCGATAAAATGAGGATCCAGGTTGTTGGGGGCAATATGCTGACATTGTAAACCACACCAAGAGTGATGCAAAGCACCATAGAGAGATATATAAGGTGCTATTACAATAGTAACATTCAATATAGAATCTTTTAAATTGGACATGAAGAAGATGACCTGGGCTATCAGAAAGGCACACAAATATACTGAGACCAACCAGGAAGTGCATACTAGTGTGAGGTCTGAACAAAAGAATCAAAACCCAGGATCTGATCTTGATTTAACTACCATGATGTACTGTAATGATCTTGATCGGCGGGAGGACTGGCAAGCCATGACATTAAAACATTTCAGGTAAATGTAGCACTTGACTAACGGTTAGTATACATGACGACGGGTAGAGTGTTGCAAATTGTTCACGATTTGTCACTCATCTTCTGAACAATTTCGGAGTTTCCACACCAACAATGCAACAGTCCCATTTCGACCCAGTTGTCCTGTTGTTGCTTTCCCGCTCCAGACTGATTTCTTCAGTTTGGATGCACGGGGCTCCAGGCTAATAGTTTAATTACACAGACCCTGAGAAAAGGAGACAGGGAATCACAGCGAAGACCTGCCCTAACCGCTTGTGTGTTGTTCAACAAAATTAATGTGTTTATTTGGAATTTGAAGAAGAAGAAAAAACCCCAACATGGCAATTAAGTCTTCTGTTTGCAAACCGCCCCTCAAATGCTTTTGTGTTACAACTATAATTAGTTTCCATCATCGTGGTGCTAAAAGCAACTTGGAGCATCACAGTTAACCCTGGCCACCTGCTTCGGAGAACACCACAGCTTTAGTAGCGTTTTAGGCTGCACTCTGATTTTTATAGGACTGTTTTACACTGTGCTATATTTGCCCTTCGGTAGAATTCACGCCTGCCATTTGTTAAAGTGGAAGGCAGGGTTTCATTGTCTCAACATACCAATCATTGGGATGTCTTTGGGGCATACTTCCCTGTTCACTGACATATAAGCATCGTTTCTTGCCTAGCGGACTTCAGAGCAGGGGTGTCAAAACTCAAGGCCTGCGGGCCGCATCCAGCCCACAGGGTACTTGGTTCTGGCCACCCTGGAAACAGCAAGGGACCGGCTCACGGTGCCTCTCCCGAGCTCCGATTTGGCTGGCAAAGGGTTGCAGAAGGCCGTCGCAGGCAGAAAGGAAGCTCGGGAGCCCATTTTCGCTGGCAGAGTGCTCGGGCCGCCACAGGTGCCCCTGGACACGAGTGTCGAGCTGGCCATGCTCACCCCAGCCCCCCAAGGTCAAACACAACCCCGATGCGGCCCTCAATGAAATCAAGTTCGACACCTCTGCTTTAGAGGTATAGATCCATGGCTCCCCCAAAGAAAGGCAAACATCCATCCTTGGTGGCAAATAAACAATTGGAACCAGATCTGCTTCTCTGGTTTTCTTGTTGTCTTCTTGTCGGGTTATGTTTGACTGGAATTATGAGCAAGTCCTCCCTAAAACCAGCATTTTAATTAATCGTGTTGTCTTGAAAGTTGTTAGCATATTCTAATGGCACCCTCCTGATGTCAGCCAAGCTAATTCTCGCTGCTCCTGGCGGGGGAAAGCAAGAGCCATTAGCTCTGAGATGAAGTTCTTGGGAGCCGAGAAAGAGAGTGGGACTTCCTCCATTCACTCTCAGCTGCCACTGACTCATCTTCTTCCCTGACCTGCTTCTACTGAACCTGGTCGTTATAAGAAGGGCGATGCAACTTTTAAGGATTCTCATCCTGTTGTTGTTGTTTTTTTCTGTCGCACAAACAGGGACAGTCAAGACTTTTGCATGGGATAAAGCTTTGAACTTGTGCTGAAGGGGGTACAGATAGTCCTCAACGTACGACCACAACTGAGCCCAACATTTTACGTTGCTAAGCGAGACATTTGTTTTGCCCCATTTTCATGACCTTTTCTTGCCGTGCTTGTTAAGTGAATTGCCGCAGTTGTTAAATTAGTAATCCAGTTGTTAAGCGAAACTGGCTTCCTCATCGACTTTTGCTTGTCTGAAGGTCGCAAAAGGGGATTGCGTGATCCTGGGCCATTGCGGCCGTCATAAATATGAGCCGGTTGCCAAGCATCCAAATGTAAATCACGTGACCATGGGGATGCTGCGACGGTCATAAGTGTGAAAAATGGCCCTAAGTCAGGTGACAGGTGGGAAAAGGAGGCTGAGCAATAAGCGATGTGTCCAACATCACAAGCCATGAGTCAAGGGGAAGGAAGGAGACAGGCACATAAGTCATCCAGATCGACCAGAGGGGTGAAGTGAGTTACTCCAATTAAGTCCAAGCAGAGTTTACATTTAGCTGCCTACTCGGGCAGAAAGATGGCTGGTTGATCTGACCTCGGTTTAAAAGCATGACAAAAGGATCTTAAGTAAATTTTCCAGCTCAATCTTTTCATAAACACAGACAGTCCTGACTTAACACAGTTCGTTCAGTGGCCAAAGTTTAACGATGGCACTGGAAAAAAAAGTGACTGATGACCGTTTTTCACCCGTATGACCGTTGCAGCATCCCCATGGTCATGGCTTCAAAATCCAGATGGTTGGCAACTGACTCACATTTACGATGAGACTCCCGTAACAACTGTCTCACTTCACAACAGAAATCTTGAGCTCAATTATGGTTGTAAGCTGAGGACCAGCTGTATATTCCAAACACACCAGCTCCAATATATTCCATCACACGGCTGGAGGCGGATATCTAATTGGTTATATTCGCCATTGGAAAAATGATAAGACAAGAAGGGTAAAAAAAACACCCAGCAAAATAAGCTTCAAAGTGCCAAATCACGTGCTCTAATTGGACCATGGAGTATGTTTCTCTCCCCACCCCGCCCCATTTAAGGATATGACTAGAAAGTCTTGGAGGGCTTACAAAAATCTCATTAAAATCATCTGAAAGGAGCGTTCATGTTACTTGGGAACAAACGGGGGAAAAACAGACTCTTCCCGGCTTGGAAAGAGGTAGTCAACTTTCTGGCAAGCGGGACTGGCATTTTTGAGTTATCTGAAATAAGACAAGCTCGGCAGACATTTATGAGATGGCTTAGCCTGGAATCCTGTGGGTTTTATCCCCTGGCTTTAGGAATGGTTGTTTTCCACCAGGAGGAGAAAGGAGTCGTGCGGAAGACAAGGAAGGCCAAAAAGCGGCTGGAAAAGCTCTCAACCTCAGCTGCTCTTGCAGATCTAGCGGCTATAAATACCCACTTGCAGCTGGCGTTTCAGGAGAACCACATGTCCACTCTCCGCCTCGACCTGAATAACCACTAGAAGCTACGGCCTAAATTCCATTTGGAGCCTTTGTTACTTTGTTCTGTAACTGGGCCCACCGTTTATTTTTTTTAATGCAGGGCTCCGTGTCGTATTCGAAATTGAAGATTGCATGTGGAGCCAGCACAGGGAAAGGCACATCACATCTGGATATTATTGGCTATAATGGAATGCAGTGGGGGAAAAATTTTTCACAGGAAAAAATTAAGCACAGCTTTAAACAAGGAAGAGAATGTATCCGAAAGGGATCCACAATCAAGTGATTATCCTTGGTTGGAGAGCAGGTCAACATTATCCACTACAGCTTCTTGCAGCTGCCTACTCAAAAATGCAGCACTCTGTTTAATTCTGCTCTGAAAGAAGAGAAGAATAGAATGCCAAAGTTCACATCTTGATGCATCGAATTAAAGTTTTAATGGAGCTGTGCATGGCTGCCTTCAATCAGCTTCCAGATTTTTTTAAGATAACCCAACTTTAAATTGCAAAAACCTTTAGCCAGAGCTTCCGTTTTTGCTCCATTCAATTTTCACACACACGGGGGGAGACACAAAAAGCAGGTAATATCCTGAACTGACCTTGCCTGGGCTTGAGATTCCAGAGAATAGCAGGACTGCATGCTAGACTGAGAAGTCAATAACTAATTCCAAGAGAAAAATGGCAAACTGTTTCTGCATTATTAGCAAGAAAATTACAAGGATCTCTCTAGAACTAGTGGGGTGCAGTGGAGAAGGTGTTAAAGAGACCCAAATTCGAGTCCACCTTTAGCCAATGACTTTGAGCCAATCACTCTCCAGCCCTGCTTATCAGAGAAGTGGGAAAAACTTAAAGAGGAAGGATTGCTGCGTACACACCTGGGGGGAAAAAAGGAGAGGCAACTAATAAATAAATAAGCAGCCAGAACTCAAGGCTCAACTTGAAGGATGGATGAATGAATGAATGAATAATTGGTTCTGGTATGATTTTTACTTTAGTTTATTGTATTGCTGTGTATTATTGCTTGATCATTAAACTGCTGTTCTATTTACTGTATTCCTGACTGTTTGGTGGCTTGCTTTAGGCACAATGCTGTCAAAAAGATAATGTACAAATATGCAGGCGCACACAACCCAATATAAAATTACTTCTCGTACATCAGCAGCTGAAGAGGCACAAAGAGTCCAGCCTATGCCTGGAAGCAGTTTTTCCTTCCAAGAGTTGCCCTCCAGAAGGCAGAGTGTGATGAAAACAGAATTGTATGGCTATGTAAGGCTGATTGCCAGATAGCCATTTTAATCTGCAGCGCACACACAGACACACACACAATGTCCTTAAGACAGCAAGCTGCTTTGTATCAGGTCCATGTGGGTATTTTATCTGCTCCCATTAGTAAGGTTTCAGAGAAACAAAGGAACAAAAAGTTATACAGAGCCCTTTTCATTTGAGGTGGCATTTACCAATGACTTATCTTAAATTCATGGATATTAAATATATCCATGAATTAAATGAATTATAAATTACAAATATATTATAAATGAAATATATTAAAATTCATGGAAGAATTGAAATCACAACGATTTCTCGAGCTCAAGTTATCTGCTAGATTTCCCCCAAAAACCCACGATCTGTTCAAAGCAGCAACTACGTCCTTCAAGACATGGTTTGTTTCTCCTTTGTTGCTTCAAAACAAGAGATAAAGGGGGAAGGCACACTCCAATCGCGTTGCTTGAACTTGTTCAAGTTAATTCAGCAGTCATGAAGGCAAGATACAGAAAAAAGTTTCTACTATATAAAACAGAGAGAGGGAATTTTTGAAACCTTTTTTTTTAAAAAAAGCAAATGAGATTCATAAATTGAATTCCATTCATTGCAGCTTTAAAAGGATGACAGGGTTTTGAGGCACAGTGTTGAGAATACTGCGCTCAAAGCTTCATCAGCAATTTTGACAAATGGAACTTTTAAAAAGAATCCATTAATGAAGGGTCCAACTAATTATCAGCATGGAAAGCAATCAACAGCAATCAGAAAGAAAAGTGGAGAGTCACACTGTGTCCCTTGACCTCAGAAAATATTTTGTAATTTATACAAACATTAACTGAATGTTTCAATTGAACTGGGTTTCTGGGGAATAGCCATTCCTTCCAACTGCTGGATTTGAGGCAAACCTTTCTATCTCATTTTGAAACACACAGCCAAATTGCTTGAGAGTGGAAGCATAATTGTGGCATTTCAGTTGCTGTCATATGACTGAATAACATTCCTTTCCAATTGGCTGGACTTGCTTTTTTTGTGTGTGTGTATTATTAAAGAGCTGGGAGCTGAATCACCAGAATGATGTCGTAAAAGGATCCTGTATTCCAGAGCTCTCTTCTATATTGCTTTTTCAAAGAGGATGCAATCCTCTTCCCAATAGAAGAAATTGACTGGAAAAAGGTAGAGGTGACATCAGATCTAAAGTACAGAATCTTCTGCCTTTAAGAACAGAACAAAAAGTACCTCTGGATCCTAACTGAACAAGAAGCGCAGAGACAAGGAACTCGCAACTGGGGACAAAAACTACATACTGGCTGAAGACGAAAAAGGCCCAACAACTTATGTGCATTGGTGAAGGGACTCACTACAAAAGTGCTGATTCAAACATACCATCAAATTACAGTTTATTGCAACAAAGAACCACCTCCAGAAATCTGGAGGGGGGGGAAATACTCTCACCCTGCATTGCAATCGCAAGTTGGTTTAAGTCAAGCTGGTATCACAACTCGGAAGCAGAAGACAAAAAGTCGCTCTGAAGAGCATCCTGCCCCATCAAGGCAATTGAAAATGGTTCCCAGATATGGCTCTTATTTGCTTTTCTCAATGTATTGGGTTTTTCAAATGTTTCAGGAGATAGCAAAGGAGGAAAACGCCCCTTAACAGAATAACAGTTGGAAGGGACATTGGAGGTCTTCTAGTCCAACCCATTGCTCAAGCAGGAGACCCTTGTTGTGGTTAGCCGGCAGCAGGTGCAGACGGCTGAGGAGAGCGAGGACTCAGATGAGGGGCCAGGACCATTAGGGAATGGATTGCTGCCTTCAGAGATTTTGGGGCTGGCAGAAGCAATGAGGAGGTTCCCGAGGAGCCTGTGCCAAGTGCGCGTGCGCGCAGGGCTGCTTGCAGGAAAGAGCAGCTACAACAGCACGGGCAACTCAGGAGTAAGGTTGCAAGGTAATGGCCCCTCCTTCATCAAGATTAAAGCCAGCTGTGAAACAAACATACTTTGCAGAAGGCAAAGACGTTTTGAAACTCCAGCCTCGTGGACATGCCAGTATCCTGAGTTTGTATTTGAAGATTCTTACTTTGCAAATTATTTATTGTCTGTTATCTTTTGACAAGTCTCGTACAGCTTGTGCTTATCACAGCTAATTGTTTTGTAAAAGCACTACAAGGTTTCTGTTCTTTTTGAATTGTGTTTGATTTGTCGGAAAAGGGCGTGGGTCAGAACAACCCTATAGCATTTCAGGCAAATGGCTGTCCAATCTCTTCTTAGAAACCTCCAGTGATGGAGCACCCACAACTTCTGGAGGCCAGCTGTTCCACTGGTTGATTTGTCTCACCATTAGGAAATTCCTCCTTAGTTCCAGGTTGCTTCTCTCCTTGGTTAGTTTCCATCTGTTGCCTCTTGTCCTGCCTTCAGGTGCTTTGGAGAATAGCTTGGCTCCCTCTTCTTTGGGGCAGTCTCTCAGATATTGGAACCCTGCTATCATGTCACCCCTAGTCCTTCTTTTCATTAAGCTATAGACATGCCCAGTTCCTGCAACCATTCTTCATATGTTTTAGCCTCCAGTCCCCTAATAATCTTTGTTGTTCTTTTCTGCACTTCTTCTAGAATCTCAACATCTTTTGTATATTGTGGCTTGAATAAACTTGTAAACAGGCAGCTCCAAAATCAGTTTTACAATCCTACGGCCGACTCTGTCCTACAGATAATCCCCACCTCACTCCCACTCTTCACTTCTAAAATCCCCCAGCAGCATCTTTTAACTGCGTAACATCTGCAATCAGCTCTGAGTGCCCCACAAGCAGACTAGGCTTGCTCCCAAGATACCAGTTTCCTAATGCAGTCAGAACATGTGATTTCATCTGGACTGCAGGATTCCACTGTAATAACAAAACAAAAAAAAAATCAGATGAAAAGAAGGCGACTGTCATGCGCGGGGAAAAATTACAGCAGGTATGCACCTCCATATCCTCTGCAAGTTTCAAATGATGGATCAATCGGAGGCCAGATGTTGTACGGATGAGTTCTTTCAAGTTTTTCTCCTCACCCCACCCCAAACAGGACAAAGAAAAATCATGACAACTCCCAACCGGTTAAATCCAAGGTTATTTGTCAGAAGAAGCAATTTTCTTTCCTGTTCAAAATCAATGCTCGCTATAGTTTTAAGATGAAGAATCCTGATTCCTTGCTGAATGTTATCCCGTGGCCAATATATTGCTAAACTCTTGAGGAGCCTAGAAAAGCCGCCATTCACCCAAGCCTGCTGTCAGGCATCTGCATAAGTGCGCAAGATTAAATCAAGCGACTTCTGCTTTTCCATTTGCTAACAACCTAGCCATCTTTCACTAGAATTATCTTCTGCCCTGCATTCTTGGCCTGATTTATTTAGGGACCTGAGAGCGTTCACATACAAATGATTTTAAAAGTTCTTATCCAAACATCATTTAAAGCATGCATTTCTATGTCATCCCACCCAATTCCACTCAGTGAGAACATCACAAAACCTTTTGTTTTAAGAGAGTCTTCAAAGCCATAAATGGAGCCTGTGAAGATGGCTCAAACATCCCTGCAAACTCTCCTATTTTCCTCTCCACCATTTGCGTTTCTGAGTCCTTTTTTCTGTAACGCCCTCTTTCTGTACATTCCTGGCATATTTCCCACCTAACAACACACTCACGAGACTCCTGACTGCAAGTCTTAAGGAGGTCTCTGAGGCTATTTTCCCACAGTTATTAATGATCCAAATAAGTCCGACCACCTGCCATTTCGGTTTCCCCTTTGTCTGTCTGGAGACATCCAGAAAAAAACACTACAGATAAAAACGGAAAAAACAGATCAGAGAGAAAGATGCAAAGGAAGCTTTTCTCAGCTAAAAAAATATGGCTCTGTTCTTTTTCTTTTTAAACTTTCTTCCTTGCATTCTCACTACCGAGAGACTATGCTGACATCAAGAGCCCCAACTTTAAAATCTAATATGAGGAAGGAAGTATCTGATACAAAA